>NW_020837949.1:11621045-11801190 GCF_003676395.1 Aethalodelphis obliquidens
CACACACACACACACACACACACACACACACACACACACACACACACACACACACTCAAATAATAAATAAGTACTCATAGATTTATACTGGACAGAAAAATGACACAAGTACCATAGCAGGAGCATTCAGACGCCTCTCTACTTGCTCCATGGCAGAACTGCTCAGCTTCTGTTTCCTGTACACTTTGCACCTAAGCTATAATTTCTCATTGCCCCCCTACTGTTCTCACCAACTGGTGGCCTGAAGCCCGCTTGCAAATCTCATGCCGCAGCATGAGCCATGCTCTGCTGGCGGGTGGAGATGGCAAGAGCAGCAGCGTTGTTTTCTTTCCTACTGCCACTCAAGGCTGGGGGGAGCCAGTGGTCCCAAGCCACTCATTTATGAGTACACTTTGTTTTCGAAGTACGTTCCCTGGATATTGTCCTTTAAAAAGAGGTATTAGTCCTGCTATTTCTGGAAACTGTAGGGAATAGCCGGCTGGGTTTTCAGTGGAACATCTCACATTCTACTGTGACTTATGCCCAGAAGACCTTGGCAGAAGTCAGAATACAAAGTGAAAGTACTCAGCCCATCCTGGCATGTTTTAATGCAAATAGTCAAAAAATTAAAATATGGGATAAACGCTAAATTGGACAGGGTCCTGGAGCAAAAGGCATAAATTGCTACACTTACAGAGCTCTTCTGTAGCACTAGATGAATTCTTCAACACTGTCTTTTAATTTACAAATATTTAATTTATTGAGGCAACTTCACAGTTCCTTTGCACTTTGAAAAATTCGGTGAGTACATATATGTATTTGCAAGGTTTCTAATTGGTTATTTTTCCTGTTTAGCACTTATTGTTTCGTTTCTGCCTCTAGAAAACTCTGCCTCTTTCAAGATAGTTCTGTTAGTTTAATAATAGGTTGGCATTTGATTTCTTTTTTTAAAAAAATTAATTTTATTGTGGCAAGAATGCTTGAGATGTACCCTCTTAACAAATGTTTAAGTGTACAGTGTAGTATCGTTGACTATAGATATAATTTGAACAGGAAGTCTGTAGAGTTTATTCATCTCACTTAACTGAGACTGTCTGCCCGATGATGAGGGTTTTTGTTTTGTTTTGTTTTTTGTTTTTATTTTAGCTGCACCCTGTGGCTTGCAGGATCTCAGTTCCCCCACCAGGGATTGAACCTGGGCCTCCGCAGTGAAAGGGCTGAGTCCTAACCACTAGACCACCAGGGAACTCCCTGATGATTAGTTCCTATATGTGTTTCACAGTTTGGGTTTGGAGTTTCATCTTGATCCCGGGAGTCTCTCCCCCCTCAGTAGTCACCTGTCCCCGTCTAGCAGTTTTATAGCATTTACGTCACTCGTTTCCTGGACCCCTGGCTTCCCGGTCCAGAACTAGAATTCTTGCGTGGTTCTGATATTGTTGGGTGTTGGAGGTATTTCGTTTCTGTGATTTGTGGCCCTTTTAATGTGTACCTTTTGGGTAACACTTTGGCTCCAGGTTTTACATCGTTTTTCTTCAAAATGATTTCTCCTCTTAACCCTCACCCCATTTCTGACCCTAATAAATGACTAAAATGTTAGTGTTTTATTTTTGTTTTGTTGTTAGGTCCCATAAAAATGTGACCTTAGCTCCAGTGGCGACACCGAAAGAGTCACGTCAAAATGTTTTGGAACCATTTTATGGCAGAACTGTCTGATGTGATGCAACAGTTTTCTTTCTCTTCCTTTCCTTCCTAGGAGTTGTTGTTGGTCTTCTAGTCATCTGTCCTCATCCATCACTGTTCTTTAACACAGTGAAATGTTTACCGTAGTTTATGTTCCCCCACGGGCGGACTTTGAGATGAAGATTTGAATGGAAGTATTTTTTAGCTTTCTGGAAAATTTAGGGAACATAGGCAAGGGAGTGTGGTTATTAATATAGTCAGAGGAATGTAATAAAGGGTCATTATGAAGCCAGTTACCACAGTGGAAGACAGACGCTGAATCCTGAAGGCGGGCGCTCATAATTATGACCCCCCAGAGAGGCTTAAGAGCACAGGTGATCTGTGTCAGTTTCCATCGGTCACTGGTTGAAGGTTGCTCCTTGGGGTCGTTAGAGTTCGCATTCCCACCCAGCGCTTCCAGGCTGCCGTGTATGTGGGCGGAGTGGTCTTCTGTATTTCTGGAAAAAACCTACCAGCACAGAGATACAGATTGTAATACTGTGATTTAGAAGAAAAATATAGTTGGTCATTTAGATGAGACTGCATTCTCATATATAATATATTTGGTCTTCCTCCGTGGTTCTTGCCCTTTCAGTCCCACCTGCCATGACCTCTGGAGAGGGGAGAGGGGTTGGAAGTTGAATCAATAGCCAATGGCCAATGATTTAATCAATTGTGCCCATGTAATGATGCCACCATGAAAACCCACAAAGATAGGGTCTGGAGAGCTTTCAGGTGGGTGGTCACTTGAGGTGCTGGGGGAGTGGTCCCTGGAGACGGCTCTGCACCCCTCTCCACATACCTTGCTCTGCACATCTCTTGCATCTGAATGTTCATCTGTATCCTTTATCATATCCTTTTATAATAAACCAGTAAACATAAGTAAACTGTTTTCCTAAGTTCTGTGAGCTGCTCTAGCAAATTAATTGAACCTCTGATTGATAGAAGATCAGTCAGAAGCACAGGTGGCAACATGGGCTTGTGATTGGCATCTGAAGTTGGGGTGGGAGAATCTGGTGGAACTGATCCCTTAACCTGTGAGATGGGATTCTATCTCTGAGTAGATGGTGTCAGTATTAAGTTGAATTGTAGGACACCCAGCTGGTGTCACAGAGAATTGCTTGGTGTGGGGAAACCCCCGCATGTTTGGTGACAGAAGCGTTCTGTGTGAGTGTGATAGTAGTGTAAAAATAAAGGAGACGCACAGGAGAAAAACAGAGGAGGAAACGTCTGGATTTTTCCCTACACAGGTGAAAAACTGAGTTTCCCCTACATATATAGATAATGGTGAATGGAATTGTTCAGCACCTACAGAAATGGTAGGATCCGAGGGATATGGACAAGACACTGGCAGTAACTCTAAGGCTTCTTGCTGCAGACACCTGCAACTTGACCCTTGGAGGATCTCTTGGAATGCAGGGGCACAGTGTGCCTGGGAGTTAATGCTCTGGGAAAACAGCTATCAGCCAACAGTGGAGGGGAGCCAATGGAAAAAGACCCCAACTCTTTGTCCTTCAAGTGGGACAACTTCAATGATTGGAGCATACTTGGGTTCCAGTTGTCCACAGTTGAAACCTATTCATCAGCTCACTCTGTATTTTCTTCCTCCTATTTCATATCTCAGTTCCTCGCTTAAGGTGAGATTCCAGAGTTGTATCAACCCACCTGCTATAGGGCAACAAGAACTCCACTGTCAGTGTTAAATGAGATGAAGATAGTTCCTGGCCTACTGTAGCATTAAAATATTTGGACTTTAACTTTTGGGAGGTTGGGATGCTGTATAGGCAGTGTTTGAATAATATGTGGATGAGGGTAATTGTAAGGGTGTGGCATTGGATGCCTGTAGTTATTTTTTTAAATATTTATTTGGCTGCATTGGGTCTTAGTTGCGGCACGCGGGGCTCTTCACTGTGGCGCACAGGCTTCTCTCTAGTTGTGGTGCACGGGCTCCAGAGCACGTGGGCTCAGTAGTTGCGGCACACGGGTTCTCTAATTGTGGCATGCGGGCTCTAGAGAATGTGGATTTGGTTGCCCCACGGCATGTGGGATCCTAGTTCCACGACCAGGGATCGAACCTGCGTCCCCTGCATTGGAAGGCATTTTTAACCACTGGACCACCAGGGAAGTCCTGGCCTGTAGTTACTGATCATAGGAACCTAGAAGAAGTGACAGGGTCAAGAAAGTTGATGATTAATTCAGCATATGATTTCAAAGTAGAAAGTGTTCAGAGCAGTTTAAAGAGATCCTCATCTCTTGCAATTTTCAGTACACCTAATGAAAATCAGGTATACTGAAAATCAGGCCCAAGATTTTATTGTCATGGTTGCAGATTTTAAAAGAACTGGATTCACAACCCTAGCAAGATTCCTATGATAAAGTCAGGATACTCACAAGGAGTGAATGGATTCTAAGACTTGGGATGGAGAGATTTGGGTAGATGCAAATGAGAACATTTACCCCAAGATAACCCTGAACCTCTGAACGTTGCTAGAAAAGAGCAGACTCCTTTTGCCTAGAGGCTATGCACCTGAGATGGATGTTTTCGCCTTGTTCCTCTTGAAATCTACCTCTACATCTCTTCATTGCTTTTAGCCAATAACTATAGAGTCAGTATCAGCTTGGCCCAAGCAAAGAAGGACTGTCTCTGTTCTGGGAAGGAAGGATTACTCATCAAAGCGCTGACAGTGTCTATCAGCAGGAATGAGGAGAACATGTGTGGAAATGCTTTTAACTGTCTTGTACCACAGAAGACAGAGTATAAGGTTAGAGTTTGTTGACATAGAGGGTGTGTTATCTATTGCTGCATTACAAATTACCACACATGTCATGGCTTTAAAACACACACACATTTATTATCTCACAGTTTCTGTGGGTCAGGAATCCTGGGCACAGCGTAGGTAGGTCCTCTGCTTTAGGATCTTTCATAGGCTGCAATCAAAGTGTCAGTCAGGACTCAGTTCTCATCCGAAGGCTCAATTATGGGAATATCTGTTTTCAAGCATGTGTAGTTGATGGCAGGATTCAGTTCCTTGTGAGTTGTTGGACAGAGGGCCTTAGTTCCTTCCAGGCTATTGGTTAGAGGTTATGCTCAGTTCCTTGCCATGTGGGCCTTTCCATAATGGCAGCTTGCTTCGTCAACTCAGCAAGGGAGAGAGTCTATTAGCAAGGTTGAAATCACTATCTTATGTGACCTTTGTTGATAACTGACATCTCATCACCTTTGCTATGTTCTACTAGTTAGAAGCAAGACATAGTTCCTGCCCACTCTCAAGTGAAGGGGATTACACAAAGGCATGAATACCACGAGGCAGGGATCATTGGGGATCTTGGAAGCTGCCTACCATAGAGGCCTTCTGGCAAAGGATACTTGTAAGCAGTTTGATACTCTGCTGGTATGGCTCCTTGAAGTCTGGAGATGTGGTGACTTAAAGAAGATTATGTGGATACGGTCAAACTGTCTGGCCAGAGTATCTGGGAAGGATTCAGAAGACTCCGGGAGGGGCTTCCCTGGTGGTGCAGTTGTTAAGAATCCGCCTGCCAATGCAGGGGACACGGGTTCGAGCCCTGGTCCGGGCAGATCGCACATGCAGCGGAGCAACTAATCCCGTGCGCCGCAACTACTGAGCCTGTGCTCTAGAGCCCGCGAGCCACAACTACTGAGCCCGTGTGCCACAGCTACGGAGCCTGGGCTCTAGAGCCTGTGCTGCGCAACAAGAGAAACCACCCCAATGAGAAACTCGCGCACCGCAACAAAGAGTAGTCCCCGCTCACTGCAACTAGAGAAAGCCCGCGTGCAGCAGTGAAGACCCAATGCAGCCAAAAAAAAAAAAGACTCCGGGAGGTGGACATGTCAGAATGGATGTATCATATAAGGCCAGAGAATCAGGAGACGTGGTTGCTTGAGAAAGCCCAGAAGACATACCCTTCAGTAAAACAGTTTAAAAAAAAAAATGTGCTAGCGGGAAGGTGGCTGCAGGGCAGGAAGAGAGCCCTCACTAGAACCTGGTCATGCCGGCACCCTGATCTCAGACTTCTAGCCTCCAGAACTCTGAGAAAATAAATTTCTGTCGTTTAACCCACTCAGTCTATGGTATTTTGTTATGGCCGCCCGAGCTAATATAAATCCTTTATTTTGGCCATACTGCTTGGTAGAACCTGTGGTGCTAGAGAGATCCGTGGTAGATTAAGGACCCTGAGTGTAGTCTCTGCTAAGCCTGAGGAGGAGAGTTGCAGAGCAGACCGATAGCATTCTGGAGCAAACCTGTACTCTCTGCAGCAGAAAACTAATTATTTGAAAAGCTGCACTTGGGCATTATAGAGACCCAATACCTGATCAGGAAACACCAAGAAACCAGAGTTCCCTCTTGTGACTTAGGCATTGGGAGGCCCACAAATGATATACTTGAGTCGGTACAGCAGCAATCCTTCATACAACGGAAATAGCACAGTTGAAATTGGACCCAACTGGCTCCAGAGGGCTTATGGTACAGAAACACGTGGTTCATACCCCATGTCAACTACTTTGGCTGCACTTAACGCCCCCCCTTCAGATTGGACCTACAGCCTCACGGGTGGGGGAGTTCCTATATCTAGGTTTCGGAGGAAATAAACCCAGGTGTGCTTCACAGATTAGTTGACTCGGTTTGTTTTTGTGAGCTAAAGGTAGACGGTTGGCACGCCTGAACTTCACTCAGGGGTACTCTAGGAAAACAGCTGGGGGAGAATATTCTCAGTGGGCAAAGCTACAAGCAGTATACCCGGTCATCAATTTTGTATGGAAGGAAAAGTGACTTGAAGTAAAGATACACCATGGGCTCTTGAGCAGTGGTAAATCTCTTGGCTGGTTGGTCCAGGGCCTGGGAGGAACAAGGTTAGAATATCTGACCCAGCAGGTCTGGAGGAGAGCCATCGAAAGAACCAGTGGATGTGAACACAGAATGCTTGGTTCTTGGTGTCTCACGTTAGTGCTTGTAACAAAGGATCTGACACAGAGCAGACGCTGAACAATTAGAGGGTAGGATGACCTGTTCTATGGATGTCAGCCAGCTCCTGTCCTCTGCTGCTCCAGTGCTTGTGTGCTGGCTAATGAGGTGGGGATTTTTACTAAATAAGCACTTCCTATCACTGCCATTGACATTGACATTGACTCATGCCCTGAGATGTTAAAGTATATGCTAAAATCACACAGGGAACTATCCTCAATATTATGTAATAACCTGTAAAGGAAAAGAATCTGAAAAAGAATAGATATAACTGAATCTCTGTGCTGTACACCCGAAACCTACATGATACTGTAAATCAACTATACTTTAATAAAAAATAAAGTATAGGGCTTCCCTGGTGGCGCAGTGGTTGAGAGTCCGCCTGCCGACGCAGGGGACACGGGTTTGTGCCCCGGTCCGGGAAGATCCCACATGCTGCGGAGCGGCTGGGCCCGTGAGCCATGGCCGCTGAGCCAGCGCGTCCGGAGCCTGTGCTCCGCAACGGAAGAGGCCACAGCAGTGAGAGGCCCGCGTACCGCAAAAAAACAAAAACAAAAACAAAAAAACTACCCTAATACAGCTGGTGTTTGGAAAGGGATGATATATGTTGAAAGGGTTGGAATTCATATTGGTGAATTGGTATATTTGAAACCTTGCGTTGAAATCGGTTTCTAAACACATGATATAGCAGACATTTCACCTGGGAAGGGCTGATGAAGAGTGGAGAAAATATACCACTTAGGCACCTTGGGCTGAATTCTCAGTGCTATTTCTCTGGGCTTCAGGATGTTTCAGTGTTACTTTATGATGCGGTAAAGTCCTGGGATGTAAGACAGATGATTGCCTATTGAGCATAATTTTGAAAGGCACTACATAATGATATTTACCTCTATTTTAGTTTAAAAATTATTATTTTTTAAATGAAACAGTGTAGGGGGAGGGGCTATCATTTTTTTAAAAATTAATTAATTAATTTTTGGCTGCGTTGGGTCTTCGTTTCTGTGCGAGGGCTTTCTTTAGTTGCGGCAAGTGGGGGCCACTCTTCATCACGTTGCGCGGGCCTCTCACTGTCGTGGCCTCTTGTTGCGGAGCACAGGCTCCAGACGCGCAGGCTCAGTAGTTGTGACTCACGGGCCTAGTTGCTCCGCGGCATGTGGGATCTTCCCAGACCAGGGCTCAAACCCATGTCCCCTGCATTGGCAGGCAGATTCTCAACCACTGCGCCACCAGGGAAGCCCTAAAAATTATTATTTTTTTAAAGTGATGGGGTCGCGTATTGGTCAAGGACATCATAGAAATTGATGGTCATGGAATAATGGAACGTGGTGAGGATGACTTAAGGACCAGTATGAATGACCATCATTTGTCTTTCATTCCATCACATATGTTTGATTATAGGACTCCTGGGTATGTTAGCCTGATGTGAACGTTTTCAGACATTGGTTAAATAATTCTGATGTAAGCAGCAATGGATATCTGTTCTGGAAAGTGATGTGGTTTGAGAGCCATTAAACCCATTAATCATTACAGCATAGTTTCCTCAACTGCTACCCAAACTGCATAGAAGATCTGGATGGAGGACTTCCCTGGTGGCACGGTGGTTAAGAATCCACCTGCCAATGCAGGGGACATGGGTCCGAGCCCTGGTCCGGAAAGATCCCACATGCTGCAGAGCAACCAAGCCCATGCACCACAGCTACTGAGCCTGTACTCTAGACCCGTGAGCCACAACTGCTGAAGCCTGCACTCCTAAAGCCTGTGCTCTGCAACAAGAGAAGCCTCCACAACGAGAAGCCCGCACGCCGCAACGAAGAGTAGCCCTCACTCGCCGCAACTAGAGAAAGCCCGCAAGCAGCAACAAAGACCCAACTCCGCCAAAAATAAATAAATAAATAAATGTATATACAAAAAAACTTCCTTTAAAAGAAAAGATCTGGATGGAGATGAAGAATATCAGGCAAACCTTGCAACACCATGTTTTCTTTTACGTTTTCACTGGGTTTAGCTTAAAATCAGGAACTAGGCAAATACATGAGGCAAAAGTCTATGTGTCCCAAGTCGGTTCCACAGTTGACACAGAGGTGTCAATATTCATGGGGCTACATATATCTGAAAAGATCAATATTTCAGGGGCAAGATAGAATCTAATTAGCGGCCACAGTTCTGTAGATGGTATGTACGAGTGTTTTCAAAATGTTATGACAAACGTTTGGGGATACTAAAAATAGAACTACCATACGACCCAGCAATCCCACTACTGGGCATATACCCTGAGAAAACCATAATTCAAAAAGAGTCAAGTACCACAATGTTCATTGCAGCTCTGTTTACAATAGCCAGGACCTGGAAGCAACCTAAGTGTCCATCGACAGATGAATGGATAAAGAAGATGTGGCACATATATACAATGGAATCTTACTCAGCCATAAAAAGAAACGAAACTGAGTCATTTGTAGTGAGGTGGATGGACCTAGAGACTGTCATACAGAGTGAAATTAGTCAGAAAGAGAAAAACAGATACCATATGCTAACACATATATATGAAATCTTAAAAAAAAAAAGAAAAGTTTCTGAAGAACCTAATGGCAGGACAGGAATAAGGACGCAGACCTACTAGAGAATGGACTTGAGGACACGGGGAGGGGGAAGGGTAAGCTGGGACGAAGTGAGAGAGCGGCATGGACATATATACACTACCAAATGGAAAATAGATAGCTAGTGGGAAGCAGCCACATAGCACAGGGAGATCAGCTTGGTACTTTATGACCACCTAGAGGGGTGGGATAGGGAGGGTGGGAGGGAGACGGAAGAGGGAGGAGATATGGGGATGTATGTGTACGTATCGCTGATTCACTTTGTTATAAAGCAGAAACTAACAGACCATTGTAAAGCAATTATACTCCAATAAAGATGTTAAAAAAAAAAAGTTTGAGGATAATGCCATCTTCTTCTCCATGTTATTGTTCAGAAAGCCAAGCTAGCAGATGGCTCCTAAAGGGAAAAAATGAAACCAAAATTGTCATGTCTTTTAAGTAATGAACAAGTATAGTAGTTTAAGAAACCGAATAGAGGCTGATGAAATCAGATTGTAAACCACTCAGGAGGCTCACAGTGAAAATGTGCTCAAGTGCAAGGGGAAGGGATTAAGGATTAGGGACAAGTTTGCCACTGGCTAAATTTGCAAAGAAAAAGGTGATCCTGGACCTGGCAGTGCTGAAAGAAGGAAGAGGAAGTTGAGATGACCAATTAAAGAGGAAGAAAGAGGGCTTCCCTGGTGGCGCAGTGGTTGAGAGTCCACCTGCCGATGCAGGGGACACGGGTTCGTGCCCCGGTCTGGGAAGATCCCACATGCCGCGGAGCGGCTGGGCCCGTGAGCCATGGCCGCTGAGCCTGCGCGTCCGGAGCCTGTGCTCCGCATCGGGAGAGGCCACAACAGTGAGAGGCCCGCGGACAGAAAAAAAAAAAAAAGGAAGTTAAGACCAAAAAAGGGAGTTATAGAAGCCAACAACGCATTCAGCAAGTACTGTGTGCATGACATTGTGCTAAGTATCTCACATATACTAACTCACTTAATCTTCATAACAACCCCATAAAGTAGGTTTCCAGTTGTATCCCGTTTTACAGGTGGGGACGTGGAGGCATATAGCAGGTAAATATATTGAGCCCAGGTCCCGTAGCCAGTACCTGGTAGAGCCAATTTTGGATCCAGGTTTTGTGGAATCTGGAAGTTTTGTTTTATAGTATCGGGAACCTCTTTCAGAAGCAGAGTACAGGCTTACACATATGAAATACAGATACAGGACCTTGGAAGAGGCTGTAAGCGAGGGGCCCTGAGTCTTCACATCATTAACTTTACTGTGAATACATCTTTTGATGGAGCCAGAATTTGAACACAGGCCTTCTGGTTCTAGAACCTGAGCTTTTAGTGATTCCACTGCCTACTGGTAAGGACAGGGCCCCAGTGAGCCCTCCCAAACGGAGTGTCCCAGAGCGGGTAGATACAAGGCCCACTCTAAGCACACGTTTTCCCTTCCATGGCCAACCATTCTAGGGTGTTTCCCCATAAAGTTGATGTGAACAATCTCAGCATTTATCCTTTCTTCTATCTATCCGTCTCTCCACCCATCATCGTCCCAATCCCTTCAGATAATCCATTCTACAAATATTGGTTAAGTACCTATCATTACAGAGAGGCTTTAGATGATGGGCATGCAGAGATGAATATGACAAAGTGTAGTGGGGGAGAAGAGTCAAAATAACAAATTTAGTAGGTCATGATCAGCACTAATAATAGTTTCTGTTTATTGAGGACTACTAAGTCTTTTGCAGGGTTAACCTAAATGGAACTGACAGCCTTGGAACCTGTTTCTATATGTCTATATATATATATAATTTTTTTTTTTTTTTGCGGTACGCGGGCCTCTCACTATTGTGGCCTCTCCCGTTGCGGAGCACAGGCTCCGGACACGCAGGCCCAGCAGCCGTGGCTCACGGGCCCAGCCGCTCCGCAGCACGTGGGATCCTCCCGGACCGGGGCACGAACCTGTGTCCCCTGCATCGGCAGGCGGACTCTCAACCACCGCGCCACCAGGGAAGCCCTATATGTCCATATATTTTAAAAAGCATCCAAACAAGCATACCTAAAAACAATAAAATACCAATGTGATCACAAGTTTGGAATAATATCATAGATTTTTCTTTTAGGGGAGATGGAGAAATTTTACACGTTATATTCCACAGACACCTTTCTTAAGGTCTTCCCTGATCCCAACATTTCTCTCTTAATGGTAGCTGCTGGACATTTCCCCTTGTCTCTCTCACCTATGTAGTGTGGCCACCGCCATGGTGCTTCCCCACTTTTATCACCTTTTTATACACTGAGTACTTTTGATGTATGACCCTCCCTCCCAGTGCGAGAGACCTCAGAAGTAGAGTTCAGTTCCTTTTGTCTCCTTTTCTCATGAGAATCACACACCCTGGAATTGCCATGAATAGCTTCTACAAACACCAAAAATAACAGCAAGAACAAATACTTACAGAGCGCTTACTATACGTCAGACTCTGTTCTAAGTGCTTAACATATTAATTCACCTATTCCTTAAACAATTGTGTAATTTAAGTATTTTCCCATTTTATGGATGAGGAAATTGAGGCCTAGAGGGATAAAGTAACTGGCTCCAGTTGGCAAAATTAGTAACGGACAGAGTTGGGGTTCAAAACTAAGTTATCTGATACCAGATCCTAAGTCCTTAAGTACATTAACTGTGTCTTAATGTGACAACATTATAGCTGAGGAAAGGAAACTCAGCAGAGGTTTAATAACTTGTACAAGTCATACAGACAACAAATAAAAAAGATGATATTCACATATGATATCACTTTTATATGGAATCTAAAAAGTGATACAAATGAACTTATTTACAGAACAGAAATAGGCCCACTGACATAGAAAACAAACTTGTGGTTACCAAAGGGGACAGGAGTGGGAGAGGGATAAATTAGGAATTTGGGATTAAAAGATACACACTACTATGTTTAAAATAGATAACCAACAAGGCCCTACTGTATAGCACAGGGAATTGTATTCAATATCTTGTAATAACCTATAGCAGAAAACAATCTGAAAAAGAATATACGTGTGTGTGTGTTTATATATATATATATATATATCTGAATCACTTTGCTATATACCTGAAACATTGTAAGTAATCTCTACTTCAATAAAAAATAAAAATTAAAATAAAAAGGTGATATTCAAACCCAGATAGAAGCAGATCTAGAGTTGGTACTCATAATGACTATCTTAAATTGCCTCCTAATTAATAAAAGCATGAGTGCTATAAAAATTGCACAGAGGGTATTTAACTCATACTGAGGATGTAATGAATTTCCAGAGGAAGCTGCAACCAAGTTGAGTTTTGAAGTGTTGCAATGTGAGTCCTAACCAGCCTGAGATAAGCATAAGCGTGTGCGTGTGTGTGTGTGTGCACGCGTGTGTGTATCAGCAACTGTAGTGCTAGCTGCCTTAGAACCTATCAGAGGTGAGAGACGGCAGGGGTGTGACTGTTATTAAACACTCTGTCATTTTAATGTCATTTCTAAGGTCATCTTGGCATTAATATCTAGCTGGTAAAAGGTGAGAGAGAGAATTGAGGATTGAGGGTTATGGAGGATTATTTTTTATGGGCCAGATTTGGAAGTAGTTTACGTCATTCATCCTATATCCCCATGGTCACAGCTTAGTCATATGGCCACACCACACTGCAAGGGAGATGGGAAATGTAGACCACCTGTGTGCCTAGGAGGAAAAGGACATGGTTTTGGTGAAACTGCTGTGTTACTATATACATATGGTGTGTGTATCTTCATTACTAGTAGATAATACCAAAATGTTTTCCAAAGTTGTACCAATATGCACACCAGCAGGGTGTAAGAATTCCCATCTCATTACAACCTCAGCGATATTTGATATTGTCAGTCCTTGGCTATTCTGGTGGGTGTAGTGGAGCTCATACAAATTTTACTTTGACTTTTGTAATTATCGTATGTTTTCTGGGTATTGTATATTCCGTTTTTTAAGGTGCCTGTTCCAAGGTTCTTCTCCATTTTTCAACTGGATTGCTTGTCTTTCCTTATTGATTGCAGGATTTCTGTATATATTGCCTTTTGCTCTTTTAATAATGTCTTTTGATGAACAGATATTCTTAATTTTAATTTGTACATGCATCAATCTTTTGCTTTATGGTTAATGTTTTCTCTACTCCAAGTTCATGAAAATACTCATTTAAATTATCTTCTAGAAGGTTATTGTTTTGTTTCTTTAGACATTTAGATCTACTATTCACTAGATGGCTTTTGTGTTTGATGTGAAAAGGGACCAAGATAAATATATTTCCATATTTTCAATTATCTCTCTACTGTTGTTGAAAATTTTATTTTCTCATGGCTTTGCAATGCCAACCTCTTTGCATATCAAATGTCCATGTTCTATCATTGTTCTATTTGTTTTCTTTATACCAGTTTTACTCTTTTAATGATGATAATGTTAAGACAAAAATTACTTATGTCACCTGCTCCAGTAATTCTTTCAGACCAGCTCTTCTTCAAGATTTTATCTTGTCCTTATTCTTGACCATTTACATTTCATGCGTATTTAAAAATCAGCTTGTATAATTCTGCAAATAAAAAGTTGGTATTTTGATTGGGAATACATTGATTCCATAGATCAGTGTTGGGGGATTAATATTTTCACAGTATTGAGTTTAGAGTCTATGAAGATAGTATATCTTTTCATTTATTTAGGCCTTCTTTAATTTCTCTCAGTAATATTTCCCGTGGAAAATCTTTTGTTAGATTTTTTTTCTTGGGTACTTGACATTTTATGCCACTGTAGATGGTATGGTTTAAAAATGTTCATATTCCAATAGTTTGTTATTGGTATATAGAAATACACTTGTTTTTTAAATTGATCATGTGTCCAGAAATCTTGCAATCACTTAGTAATTCTCATAATTTCTCATTAATTCTTTTGAGTCTTCAAGAGCCACAAATACATCACTTACAAATATAACAAGTTTTTTATTCTTACCGTATACTTTGATATCTTTTCCTGACTTATTAGACCACTCAGAATTTCCGGTCCAGTGTTCCATAGGAGTAACTATAAAGGATGCCCAGTGGTGTTTCTGGTTGCAAAGTGAAAGCTGCTAATAGTTCAATGTGAAATTTAATACGTGGTGTTTCTGGTTGCAAAGTGAAAGCTGCTAATAGTTCAATGTGAAATTTAATACGTGGTGTGGATTTTTTTAGGTATTCTTTGTAAGATTAGAGAATTTCCCTTTCATTCTAGTTGTGGTAGGCAGAATAGTGCCTCCACCCCGCAAAGGTGTCCAAGTCCTCCCCTGCAGAACCTGGGAATGTGTTACACGGCAAAGGGACTTAGCAGATGGGATTAATGTTAAAGATCTTGAGATGGGGAGATTAGCCTGGATCTTGCAGGTGGACCGAATATAATCTTGTGAATTGTTAAAATCAGAGAATATTTCTTAGCTTGGGTCAGTTAGAAAGATGTGAAGATGGAAGAAAAGTCAGGGAGACGTAACATGGCTGGCTTTGAAAATGGAGAAAGGGAACCGTGAGCCAAGGCATCAGGACAGCCTCAGCTGGAAAAGGGAAAGAAATGGATTCTCCCTTCATGCCTCCAGGAAATAATGCAGGCTTTGGATACCTTGATTTTAACCCAGTGAGACCTGTTTGGGACTTCTAACCTACAACAGTCAAAGAGAATACATTTGATTGTTTAAACCACTAATGTTGTGGCAGTTTTTTTGTGGTAGCAATAGAAAACTAATTCACTAATAAGAGTTTTAAAAAATCAGAGAGAATAAATTTTATCAAATTTTTTTGTTTCAGTTGAGATCATTATATGATTGGCACCTTAATATGAAGCATTACATTGCTTTTTGAATGTTAAAACAACCTTTCATTGCAGACAAAAACTCAGACACAATATGTTTTATATATAATATATATGCACATATATAGATATGTAAACATATATAGATACATGTAGGTGGATATAGATATATAGATAGGTAGATAAATAGATGGATTTAGTTCGATCGAATTTTCTTGGTATCTTTGCTTATCTGTCCATGAGTGATATTGACCTGTAATTTTACTTTCTCATAATTTATTTGTCAGAATTTGTTATGTGGGTTAGGCTGGTCTCATAAATTGAGTTGGGAAGTATGGTTCTTCTATTCTCTGAAATAATCGTGTATAATTGTTATTTGTTCCTAAAATACTTGGTGGAAGTGGTTGGTGAAGATAACAGGGCTTGGTGTTCTCTTTCTGGAAATATTTTATAGTTTCAGTGCTTTTATAATTAAGTATTGGATTATTCAGACTATTCTTCACTTTTTAAAGCTATGTTTTATTAAGCTGTGTTGACAAAAAGAAATTGTCTATGTCATATTATTTTTAAGATTTATTGGCATAAAGTTGTACATATATTCTATTTTTAATGTCAGCAGGATCTTTAATTATATCCCTCACATGTGTATTTTTTGTCCTTTTAAAAATTAGTCTCACCAGGTATTTATTAATTTTATTAGCCTTAAAGAAACTCTTGACATTGTAAATTTTTTTTAGTTTATGCTTTTTTTCTCTCATTTATTTATTACCACTTTATGTTTAATTTGCTTTCCCCCCGCCCAATTTCTTGGGATGCATGCTTGATTGGTTTTCATCTTCTTCTTTTGTTATATATATAACAACAACAACAAATATATATATATATATATATATATTTTAAAGCTATAAATTTGTTTCAAAGCATAGCTTTAGCTGCATCCTGTAAGTTTATATGTTGAATTTTAATCATCACTTAGTTTAAAATATTTTCTAATTTTCATTGTGATTTCTTCTTTGATATATGTCTTATTTAGGAGTATGCCTTTCTTACTTTCCACATATAGGGTTTTTCTTAAGGTTTTACTGAGGTAATAGTTGATATACAAAAAATACTGCACATATTTAATTATACAGTTTTATGAGTTTGGACATATGCATATACCTGTGAAACTATCACCACAATCAAGGTACTAGATATAGAATTTTTTATTTTTGACTTTAGCTTATTTATATTGAATTTGAAGGGTATACAGTAAGTGGCAGAAAGAATAATGGCACCCCCAGTTGTCCATGTCCTAATCTCTGGAACCTGTATGTTACCTTGTATGGCAAAAAGGACTTTCTAAATATCATTAAATTAAGGGCCTTGAGATGGGGAGATTATCCTAGGTTACCTTGCTGGGCTTATTGTGATCACAAAAATACTTATAAGGGAAAGAATGAGGCAGGAGTGTTAGAGTGAGAGCAGATAGAATGAGAGAAGCAGAGGTCAGAGCGATACAAGGAAGGGGCCACAAGCCAAGGGATGTATGTGGTTTCTATTGACAGAATCTGGAAAAGGAAATATTACATTCTCCAGGAGAGTCTTCAGAAGGAACACAGGCCTGCTGACACCTTAATTTAGGACTTATAAGTTCCAGACCTATAAGATAATAAATTTGTGTTGTTTTAATCCACTAAATTTATGGTAACTTGTTACAGCAACATTGGGAAACTAATATATGCTGCATAATTTCCATCATTTTATCCATATTGAAATTTTTTTTTTAGTTTCTATGATGTTATTTGTGTGCTTGAAAAGAATGTATTTTTGAGTATCATGTTTTTTCTGTATCTAATAGGTCAAGTTTTAGAAAATTGTCATCATCAAATAGTCTACTTGCTTACTAAATTTATATTAATTTTTTCTATAAATTACTAATAGTGGTGTGCTGGAATCTTTTTACAGTCAAAGATTTTAATTTTTCATTTCTTTTTATTCTATAAAAGTTTGCTTTATGCATTTTGAGCCTGTGTTATTAGGTATATATACATTCAAGATAGTTGTATTTTCCTGTTGAACTAAACTTTTGTCAATAAAATTTTATTTTTTTACTTTAGTAATTTTTTGGCTGTAAGTTCTGTCTATCTCATATTAACATAGTGATATAAGCTATATTTGGTTAGTTATTGTCTGTTAAGTCCTCTTATATACTTTCATTTTCAGTATTTTCATACTCATATTTGAGATGTCTTTAATAAGCAGTATGTCATTGAGTTTTGGAATGCTTATACAGTCTGAAAATATTAGTGTTCTAATTTAGTCATTTAATTAATTTACACCTGGCATAATAATTGATATATTTGGGTTTTAACTAGTATCAAACTATATAATTTATATTTTTCTATCTCCTCTATGTTCCCTTTTCCATTCTTTTTTGTTTTCTTTAGAATTGATAACACTTCTTATTATTCAATATCTCTTCTGTATTAGCTTTCATGTTATAGAGGCTATTACTGTTTTTGTGGTTATGCTAGAAATTTTAACATGCATATGTAACAAGACTGAGTCTAATATTAATTACATCAGCTTTCTCTGAACAGTACAAAGCCTTAGATAATTTTTTTTTTCTTAGATTATTTTAATTCCTTTACCTGTACCTGCAACTTTGTATGCTGTTGTTGTGGTGTATTTTAATTCTCTTTATATATTTTTGAATACAGTTTTCCTGTAAACGTTTTTATTGAGGTATAACATATATAAAATGCCCAGATTTCAAGTAGAGCTTAATGAATTTTTTACAAAGGAATACCCCTCTGAAACCACCATCCAAATTAAGATATAGTTTATTCCTTGTACACTAGAAACCTCATTTGTGCCCCCTTCAAGTCAATAGCCCCAACGTTAAACCAAAATTCCTATTTCTATCTTTATTTTTTTCCCTTTATTTTCTTTTCCTGAGCTTCATATAAATAGACTCTATCTATCTATCTATCTATCTATCTATCTATCTATCTATCTATATCAGTCTCCACTTGTTGGCTTCTGGGCTTCTTTCTGTCAACATAACTTCTGTAAATTATTGCACTTAGCAGTAATTAAATCTTTTCCATTCTTGTTTAATATTACATTATATAAACGTACCATTATTTTTCATTCTACTCTTGATGCGCAATTGAGATTTTTTCCCCATTTTTTCTGTTTTGAAGAAAACTGTTATTTTTTTTCATACATGGTTTTAGTACAGACCAGAAACTAGCTGCAACACTTACAGATCCCTGTGGCCCTGCCCAGGTCCAGCTCAGAGCTCTGCCCCAGACACAACTCACTACCACAGACCCACTCATTTATCTTGACTATATACAGTCAGAGCTACTATACTGTGACACATGGATTCCTAAAAATTACTACGCTATGCAAAATGTCACAACAAAACCCTTAAGACTTATGAGAAAAATGGGAGTAAGGTCATAACACTCAAAAACATTGTCAGTAATACATAAAGGGAGGAACCTAATAAAAGAATGGTATAATATTACATATGTCAGATGGTTAAGAAATATAAATATAAACACTACAGTAAATATGACACAACCTTAAAAAAAGACATGATGTTTGCTTGTGGAAGTAGATATCAGAGGGTGGCAGCTTGTGAGTTATTGTGAAATCGTGGGAGGAGGATTATCTGAAATCAGACAGAAAGTTGTAACACTGGATGTGGGTGGGTAGGTGTGATTCATTTTCCTTGCTTTGGTATTGGCTCCTGATCTTTTAAAACCCTTAAATCCTTGAGCATGTTGTTTTTGCCTTTGGATTATAGGTCTTTTAAGGTTTATAATGGATGCCTGTCTCATCAAAATTGCAATTTTTGATCCACTATGTAGCCTCCTTCTTCAATTAACTTTAGTGTCACTGCTGGAAAGTGACACTTGCTTTTTGTGGCTTTTTTTAATCTGCATTCATGGTTTCACCTGAGAGCTGAAGGCTTTGGAAATTGTAGTGATATATGAAGTCATCAAACTAGCAACTAGTAGCACTAAAAGGAGCCACTTCTGCAGAATTTGGTAATTTCTGTTTAAAGTTCTCAGATATAAATAGTATTATTTATATAATACTATTTATAGTATTATATGCATATAAATGCATCGCTTGGCATTTTGAGCCAGGTCACTTAGATATGTTTGGGATGTTGAGTGTATATTTATTTATATAGAAAAGTTTGTGAATACAAAGGCATAATAGAATACAACCTTGTAAGATAACACACCCAGTGAACTGGGGTAGCTGGTAGACCTTTGAGGTATGTGAGTGTGTTTTGTGTATTCCTATGTGGATTGGTTCACCTGGGTGCAGTTTCTACTTCATCTTGTGGTTCTTGCTGGTGAAACTGTCTGCAAGGAAATGTGAAATTCTCATTATGCTCAAATTGTTTTCCAATAAATCAATCAAACTGAAAAAATTCAAGTTTTCAAAACAAGTGTTACAGCATAATTGACTGTATTTGAGAATGGAATAGACCGGTCATGAAACATCCAGTATTCAAAGGGTATCCAGTTGTTCAACTTTAGCTATTGCCAAAAAAGTTTTCTAGTATTCATCCCAACAGCAATGTGTTCTGTGGCTGTACATCCTCACCAGCAGTATTTTGTCACTTTTTTTTTTCCCCTTAGCTATTCTGTAATGTGTGCAATGAAATCTGATGGTAGTTTTTATTTGTATTTACCCAGGGACCAATAGTAATGAGGCCATTATCATAACATTATTGCCCATTTGTACACACTCAATTGTGGAATCCCTATATAAGTCTTTTCCATGCTGTTATATATTCTTATTCATTTGGGATCCGGCAAAGTAGCAGAGTAGTCAAGAACACAGGTCTTGAAATCAGACAGACTTCAGTTTAAAGCCTTGTTCTGCCTCTAACTGGTAGTGTGATTCTGTACTAATTTCTTTACCTTTCATATTAAGTACTCAAAAATGTTACTTATCCCTATTTTTAATGGAAGCTCATAGTTTCATCACATGGATGTACCATAATTTTCATAAGGAAATTATATCAAGGGATTTATCTCAGGTTGGAACCAGAATAGTTATTATGGCACAAGGTCTTTTGGAACCTTTCTCAGATTTGAGTGTGTGGTCAAATATTTAATAGTGGTTAGAGGATTCCGACTGTGGAGGAGTTTGTAGGCCTGAATAATGCAGAGCTGTCCCAAGGTAACAAAATCATAGTACTTCCTTATTTGTAGAAGTTTGTGCTTCTATGAATGTTTTGTTAGAATTTGCAAGATTTCTTCTTGTACAGTAGATTTCCTAGAAGAAGATAGGCCATCATTCTCAACGCGACCTAACCCACAGAGATTTATTTATTCCATACAGCTGTTGACTAAGTCCAGGAACTGTTTGGCTTCAGGGACTTATATTTTCCTGAGTGTGACATTGACATTTCAGGATGCTACATATTTGGTGTTGTGTGAGAATAGGGTACCATCCCACCCCACAGATTGAGTATGTCACCCGTTCCCTCTTCAGTTATTAGGAAGCAATTTAAACTGTCAAACATTGCCTTTCGATTTGAGATGATTTTAAGTGTTTTTGATCTTTCCTTGGAATGATGATAGCTCCCATTCAGATGATGTTCCTGTTGGGTTAGTGATGCAACAGTCAGAAGGATTTAATGTAAGTCCTAGTTGCTCCTTGCCAGAGATGCCATATTCTTTGATTGGCTGACACTGTCCTCTCTTTAGGCCGTTATACTTATGTGTATCATTTGGCAATCTTCAAATTCCTCTCGAGTTATTATTTTTTCATCATCTCGAAGAGATACAGTACCTCAAAGTTGATGTTACTAGACATGCTTATATAGTCACATTAAAAAAAATTTATTTATTTGGCTGTGTTGGGTCTTCGTTGCCGTGTGTGGGCTTCTCTCTAGTTGTGACGGGCGAGTGGGGGCTACTCTTCGTTGCGATGCGCAGGCTTCTCACCGCGGTGGCTTCTCTTGTTGCAGAGCGCGGGCTCTAGGTGCGCGGGCTTCAGTAGTGTGGTGTGGGGGCTGTAGGGCGCGCCGGCTTCAGTAGTTGTGGTGCACAGGCTTAGCTGCTCCGCATGTGGGATCTTCCCTGACCAGGACTTGAACTCGTGTCTCCTGCATTGGCAGGCGGATTCTTAACCACTGTGCCACCAGGGAAGTCCCTGTAGTCACATTTTTAATCAACCAGAGATTTTAGTGCCTGAGGTTGAAAAAACTGTATTCTTCACGTTGAGTTATACAAGGTACCATGTTCATGGAAGAATGAAAACTTCAGAATGAAGTGAATGAGATAATGAAGAAAACTACATTCTTTATGGGGATGGGAGCCTGGAAAGTACCTAGCTGGTTGAATCTGGAGAAGGTTAAGGTATAAATGGGTCATGGAGAGGTGGGCAGAGGTCAAATTAGAAGGATTCGGGGTTCAGAAAGGGAGAAGTCTGAATGGCTCAGGTCCCAAAGAACCCGTTTGGCAGACTCTGCGCCCAGAGTAGAAGCTGTTTAATACTATGGCCAGTAGGCAAGTGTTGTGCTGGTTGTATCTTTAAACATAAAACAGATTCCTGGACTCCATACACATTGATTTTGATTCGGGAGTTCGGTAAAATGACGTAGGAATTTGGTATTTTGATAAAAACCTCTAGGAGATTCTGATGTGCTACCAATGATATAGAAAACCTAAAATACATAGATTAGGGTGGGGGGTCATATTCTTAGGGAGCAGCAACTTGAGGAAAACCTGAAAGCTAAAAAGATAGCCAGGAAGATGGACATCTCCCAGCGTGGTCTAAAACAAGCCTAAAGATATTATAACCCTGCCCTGAGGTTCAATCCCTTCTTCCCTGATGATGTTTTTAAGGAGTTTTTAGTTACGAATTTAACCTGAAGCTCTAATGAAGTTGGAGCATTAGAATTTAATAAACCATAGGTTCTCAAATCCCCATGTGAGTAAGAATTGAGTGAGCAGTTAAAAAAAAAAAACATTGAGGCCCATCTTAGAGATCTGAATCAAAATCTCTGGGTATGCAGGGCTTTGGCATTTTAAAATTTAGACTAATGTACTTACGTTTCAAATACATATAGTGTTTGTTAAGGAAATAGTTTGACGTGATTATTCCATGATTTTATTGACCTTGGAGGAAGCCATGTGGAAGCAAGACTGAGAGATGTAGGGAGGGAGATGAGGGAAGTATTTTTGTGTGCTTCTCCCCACTGCCCAACACCGTCACACACAGGGACCCCACCTTCAGGCAAACAGCCTCGGATGTTATCAACAGGATGTGCACGTGCCATAGACGGAATCTGTTCCAAACAAACCGAGCTTCTGAATGTCCTGAACGTGGTTTGGAGCCATCACTGATGGTGCTTTTTCTCTTGTAACCCACATCCAATCGACCAGGAAATCCTGTGGTTTCTGCCTTAAAAGTACCTAGAATGCCGTCACATTTCCCATCTCTGATGCTACCCCCTCCGTCAAGCCCTAAGCCCCCGTCACCCGGGCAGCATTTGCTAACAGTTCTCCTTGCTTCCACTTTTGCCCTCATATATTCTATTCTATGGGTAGGAGCCAGAGTGTGATCCTTTAAAAAAAATAAGTCAGATTGTGTACTACCCCTTCAAAACAGCAACAAGACCCTTTCCTGATGGCTTTCCATTATATGTAGAGTAAATGTCAATTCTCCTCCCCTGTCATGGCCTAGGAAGCCCTAGGAGATCTGGTCACTACAAAATTTTCCAATCTCAACACCTATTGCTGTTCCTCTTCCTTACTCTGCTTCATTTGCCTTGGCCTCTTGCTCTTCGTCCTACATGTCAACCTCTCCCTTAGGTGTGTGAATGGCTGGCTCACTCTGCTCAAATGTTTCACTTTCTGGGAGCTCTTCCATCATAAGCTTTTTAAAATGGTCACTTGCAGACTATTCACCCTTTGCCTTACTTTATTTTTCTCCGTTGTGCTTATTTATTTTATTTATTTATTTATGGCTGCGTTGGGTCTTCGTTCCTGCGCACAGGCTTTCTCATCACCATGGCAACTGCCAACTCCTGGAAGTGGAGGGATGAAAGAGATGCCCTCTGGCAAGTAAAGGGATATGAGGAGAAGGCTGAAAGAGAGAGGTATATTGAATTAGGATTCTCAGCCCTCCACCGTGGCCAATGTTTCTGTAGTGGCAGGGATAAGAATTTGAGGAAAAAAACTTTCTTTTCATCAAAATGTCTGAGCCCTACTTCCTGCCTTCACCGTGTGGGTTCACTCTTGGGCTTCTCCTATGCCAGGAGGGGAGCTCCCCTTCTTCCCCTAGATAGAGAGAAGAGCAATGGGACTGACTAGGTCATCTCCTAAAGGAATTACACTTCCTTCTCCATAGGCAAAGGCCTCACATCCCTGAATGTGTAGGATAATAGCTAAGGAGGTGAGACAGGAGGAGAAGTAGACAGCTTTAGTTGCTCACCATATCCTCCTCTGACACACATCTGTGCAAGTGTTGATCATGAGTCATGGCATAGGGGGTAGGGAATGATATTCTAGTACGTGTGTGTGTGACTTCACGTGTTAGCTGAGTGTGGGTGATCACAGTCTGATGTGCCTGTGCATGGACCTGTGTATTGATGTTTCTAATGGAAGTCAGTGTCTTTCTGCACATGGGTCTGTGAGTTCTGTATATGCCTGTGCGCCCCCAGAGCTGTCTTTCTGCTGCTTTGCCTCCCTTCCATGTGTTGACCCTGGAAGTCCAAGACCAGAATAGATATCCGGATGCTGGGCCAAGCCAGGAAACATTGGGCTAAATCACTTAGGACATTGGGTTAATCCTACAGTGTTGTTTTTGGGTGATTCGGGAGACATGAATCTTTGGGACAGAAAATTAACCTTGTGATTGCTGGTCCTGGAATAGCCTGGACAGGACTGAGTCACCCCAGTAGCTACTGAAGGAGGAACTGTTTCTCAAACTCCTGAGAGGGGCATCCCAGGGAACATACCCACCCCCTGTAGTATTCTTCAACCAGGCAGATAATCTATACGGAGAGATGACTGTTTCTCTAATTTAATGACTATGTTAGGGGCTGGGGAAGAGTGAGATAAAAAGATGTCCCTCACTGAGCCTTGAAGGAACTGTTTCTGCACCAAAGAGGGAGAAATACGGAGGGAGGTGAGGTCATAGGGAGGAAGGGTGCTGCCTGTCAAGCTCAGCTGCCCCGGGATCACTGCGTAAGCCATATACATAGCTAATGTCACCACCGGTTAATAGAGTACAGGAAATCCACTGAGAATTTAACCTATCACACACTGTCCTGTCTTCTCCATTCGCTTATTCCCTATTCTATAATCTGCCATGACTGCATTTCTGAAGGGAGAGATATAAGTATGAGGGAATAAGCTGCTTCCTTCCCTCGAGGTAATACTGTCTGGTTTTGGCAATTCTGTGCCTAAGGGATGATCAGCTGGAAGTTGTCAAAGAGGATCTGGGTACGGGGCTGATGACGATGACCAAAGTTGTAAGGACTTCATTAGTCGCTAACCCAGGAAGCTGATCGTCTCCTTTCCCACGGTGCACTAAGGTTCTGGTTCTTGATGTGAGTACACAATAGAGTCACCTGGGGAGCCTCACTCCATGACCAATTAATGACATCAGAATTTCTGGGGATAGCGCCTTGGCATCAGTATTTTAAAATACAACTTAGAACTGGTTGTATCATGTAGCCAGGCTTGCAAAACACTGAAATTATGCTACCCCTCCGTATGGAAACATGAACCTAGAAGAATCAACCAGGCACCTCAATATTGAAGGAGGGATAGAAAGGGAGACTATGTCTCCTTTATCCATATGAGATGCTGGGTGAACTGTCCACCATGTTCAGTGGACATGTCTGAAAACAGAGTGGACCAATTAGATTTTCTGTCTCAGCAGTTTTAAGTCATCCAGTGGTGGATGACTGACCTGAAAGTTAGGATAAGTTGGGGCGTGGTGGTCTTTATACAAGTTTATGGTCATGAAGATTTATCAGGTAGAGAGACTCAGAGGAAGTTGGTCAGGAAAGGGAAGAGGGTGAAAGAGTAGCTGGAGGAGCAAAAGAGTGACATGGGGGATGTAGGGAGGGAAGGATGGCTAGCCCTCAGAGATGCCTGATTTCTCACCTTGCTGAGGTCTTTTCCTAGATTGCATTGCAACCAGAAGAACCGTAACTAGGACTCTGATTTAGAACCTTAAGTGGGAAAGATGCCATTTCCTGTCATGTCTTCAAGCCTGGCATATACCTGTCCTCTATCTCAAATGCACTTCCTTTCCCTCTCTGTACTCACACTTACTTCTTTTTAAAGAACAGTTTGAACATCACTTCTGCCGGGCTCCCTCAGAACAAGTTACAACCCACTCTTTGCTCACTTTTGCTCACCCAGGATTTTGCTCATATCTTATTCCTTTCCACATTAAATTATGATTTTCTGTTTACTTCTCGATTTTGAGCTCTTCAAGGATAGAGGTCAGGTCTGATTTATATTTTTCACCAGTATCTAATGTAGTTCTTGGCATATAGAGTTGCTGAATAGAAGCTTGCTAATTGAATACATTCTTAAAGATCAAATGGGCCTGAGTTTGTTAAACTTTGTTTCCTCATAAACGCGGAAAAGGATTGATCAACCTAAAGTCTTCCCGGAATTCCAGATCTGAAGCTTGCGAGTGAATTTCCCCATAGTTTCTTATTTAAAATGTCTACTAAAAACCCTTAGCAGAAAATGGTCCTCATCTGTCTTTAAACATAATGCTTTCACAGAAAATTTAAAAGAGAACTAAGACATAAAAATAATAAGATTAGTTTTTAATCAACAAGGTCCTACTATATAGCACAGGGAACTATGTTTACTATCCTATGATAAACCATAATGAAAAAGAATATAAAAAGAATGTATATATATGTATAACTGAATTACTTTGCTGTAGAGCAGAAATTAACACAACATTGTAAAACAACTATATACTTCAATAAAAAATTTAAAAAAATAATATTTATTAGGCTGAACCTGTTTTGTTCTTTAATGGCAGTATGCCTTTACAAATTAATTATCCAAACAATTAAAATGAGCCAGTTAACATACTGCCCCAAACATGGGAAACTTGCCAACTTAATGGTTTCTATAGTGACACAGTGACTCGAATTACATCAGTGGTTGTGTAAATACTTGACACCTGGAACCAAAATGGAACTATATTTTGCATACCTATCTGAGCCAATTGTGTGATACCTATGAGTATATCTGGAACTCTGCGGATAGCGTATAAACCTCATAGAAGTATATTTTTTTGGCTGTGACCCTTCATTTATGACTTTGGATGCATTCAATAAAGAGTTATAGGTCTTGTGTTACGGTCCACTACTGGCAAGTCAGCCTCTAATGAGCTGAACCAACTGAATTGAACCAACTGAATATGAACCAACTAATGAGCTCCAACTGAATTAAGAGTATTTTTTAAAATTTAAAACGTTTTCACCTATTAACAAAGTATATCCTTTACCCTCATTTCTCATTCCCATTTTCCTCACCTTTCCTACCAGCAAGCAATTTAATCTGCTCAGTTTCTATTTTCTATGTGTGTTCTTGGAAAACATATAATCATGCTTTGTGTGCAGATGTTTTTATTTATTCTTAAAAAATTTTTTATTTTGAAATAACAGTAGATTCACAAGAATTTATAAGAAATAGTACAGAAGGATCCCATCTACTCTTAACCCAGTTTCGCCCAATGGTAACATCTTAAAAAACCATACAGTAACCGCCCCCCGAACCCCTGCGTACAGTTTTGCTTTCTATGATTTGTTACCCATGGCCTATTTGGTTGACATGTTGGTCTAAAATATTAAGTGGAAAATTCCAGAAATAAACAATTTATAAGTTTTAAATTATGCATTGTTTTGAGTAGGGTGAGCAAATTTTGCTCCATCTGACAAGATGTGAATCATCCCTTTGTCCAACACATCACGCCTGTTAGTCATTTAGTAGGTGACCTGGTTATCAGATCAACTGTTGTGGTATTACAGTGCTTGTGTTCAACCCTTATAATGTAACCCTTGTGCTGTAACCCTTATTTTATTCAATAATGGCTATAGCTTTTTACCTTCCCACCAGCAATGTATGGGTGATCCAGTTTCACCACATCCTCACCAGCATATAGTGTTGTCACTATTTTTATTTTAGGTATTCTGATAAGTAAATGTATGATGGGTTATATCTGATTGTGATTCCAGTTTCCCAGTGGCTAATGATGTTGAACATCTTTTCATGTGCTTTTTGTTCTATCTTTATATCCTTTTTGATTAAATGCCTTTTCTTGTCTTTTGCTAGCTCTCTAATTGGGTTTTTTGTATTTCTAATGTTGGGTTTGAGAGCTCTTTATATATTCTAGATATAGCCTTTTTTTGATGTTTAGTTTGCAAATATTTTTTCTAGTCTAGAGTTTGATTTTTCATCCTCTTAACAGATTAGTTTCCAGAGTAAAATTATAAATTTCGATGAAGTCCAATTTATCCAATTTTCTCTTTATGGATTTTGCTTTCCATGTCAAGTTTGAAGCCTCTTTATGCCTAGCCCTAGCTCCTGAAAAAATTTTCTCCTATACTTTTTTTCTATGAGTTTTATAGTTTTATGTTTTATATTTGTCTATGATCCATTTTGAGTAAATTTTCGTACAAGGTATGGGACTTGGGTCAGGGTTCTAAAGGTTTTTTGTTTTTGTTTTTTTTAAATCTATGAATGTCTAATTTCTCCAGCACTATTAGTTGAAAAAGCTATCTTTCCTTCATTAAATTGCTTTTGCACCTTTGTGAAAAATCGGTTGGACATATTTGTGTGGATCTATTTCTGGGTTATCTGTTCTGTTCAATTTATCTGTGTGTCTACCTGAATGCCAATACCACATAGTCTTGATTATTGTAACTATATAACAAGTCTTGAAATTGGGTAGAACATTTCCTGCCACTTTATTCTTTTCCAGAATTGTTTGCGCTTTTCTAATTCCTTTGCATTTCCATGTAAATTTTAGAATAATCTTGTTGATATCTATAAAAAATCTTGCTGGAAATTTGATAAGAGTTGTGCTAAATCTGTATACCAATTTGAGAAGAACTGACGTGTTTACTATGCTGAGACTTCCCATCCACTCACATGCCTGTCTTTCTGTTTGTTTAGATCTTTTGATTCTTTTCATCAGTATTATGTAGTTTTCAGCATACAATTCCTATATGTATTTTGTTAGATTTACACCTATGTATTTTACTTTTTTAAGAAATTGTACATGGTGTTAGATTTTAAATTTCAGTATCTTCTATGTGTTCACTGCTAGCATATAAAATATAATTGATATTTGCATGTTTATCTTGTATCCTGCAACCTCTGAACTCACTTTTTAGTTCTAGGTGGGCTTTGGGGGGAGATTTCTTAAGAGTTGTACATAGACAAATATGTCATTTGCAAGTAAGAGCATTTTAATTTATTCATTTATGACATAAATGCCTTTTATTGTCTTTTTGTATTGGTTAGAACTTGTATTTGGTGCTATGTTGAATAAGAGTAATGAGAGCAGACATCTGTGCCTTATTCTCAGTCTTAAGGGCAAAGCATTCAGTCTTTCACCATTAAACACAATGTTAGCTACAGGTTTTTTTTCCTGCAGATGCACTTTATCAGGTTGAGGTAGTTTCCCCTCTGTTTCTATTTTTTTGAGAGTTATTATAAATGAGTGTTGAATTTGTCAAATGCTTTTTTCTGCACTGATTGATGTAATTTTTCTTTTTTAGCTTGTTAATGCGGTAGGTTACATTGATTTTTGAATATTGAATCTCTCTGATATCACTGGAATAATCCCCACTTGGTCATTTTGATAATTCCTTTTACATATTGCTCAATTCTCTTTGCTAATATTTTGTTAGGGATTTTTGAGTATATGTTCATGAAGGATATTAATTTATGGTTTTCTTGCACTGTCTTTACCTGGTTTTAGTATTAGGGTAATATTAGCTTCCTAGAGTGCATTGAGACATATCCCCTTTCCATCTACTTTCTGAATGAGGCTGTATAGAACTGATATTAATTCTTCTCTAAATTTTTGGTAGAATTATCCAGTTAAACCATCTGGGCCTGAAAGTTTCTTTTTGGAGAGTTTTAAAATTATGACTTCAACTTCCTTAATAGTAATTGGGTATTCAGAATTCACACCTATTTTATATTGTGTGAGTTGTGCTAGTTTGGAAGAGGTCTATCTTGTATAAATTGTCAAATTTATGTGTGTAGAGTTGTTCGTAGTATTTTCTTATTATCCTTGTAAGTCTTCAGTGTCCATAGTGATATCTCTTGCTTCGTTCCTAATACTGGTAATTATGTCTTCTCTTTTTATTGTCTGCATTTTTAGAAATTTGCCAATTTTATTGATGTTTTCAAAGAACCAGATCTTCTTTTCATTGATGTTCTCTACTGCTTTTCTGTTTTCAATTTTATTTATTTATGCTCTTGGTTTATTATTTCATTTCTTCTTTTGCTTTGGGTTTATTTTACTTTTCTTTTTCTAGGTTCTTTTTTTGTTTTTTCCATCATGCTACTCAGAACCACACACAATATAAAACTTAGGAGTCTATTCAAGTCGTGTGCTCATTTTTTTTTTTTTTACTTCTTTATTAGAGTATAATTCCTTTACAATGGTGTGTTAGTTTCTGCTGTATAACAAAGTGAATCAGCTATACATATACATATATCCCCATATCCCCTCCCTCGTGCGTCTCCCTCCCACCCTCCCTATCCCACCCCTCCAGGTGGCCACAAAGCACGGAGCTGATCTCCCTGTGCTCATTTTTAATTGTCCTGTCTATTTGTTGTTGAGCTTTAGGAGTTCTTTATTCTGGAAATGAAACTTTTAGTTTTTTCTCTTTTTTTTCAAAAAACATTTTTCTTTTAATTGGGGTATAGTTGTTTTACAATGTTGTGCTAGTTTCTACTGTGCAGCGAAGTGAAGTGGAGTTCCCTGTGCTATACAGCAGGTTCTTTTTTTATATTCTTAAGGTGGGAGCTTAGATGATTGATTTAGGACTTTTTCTCTTTTCTGGTGTATACATTTTAGTATAAATTTCCCTTAGCTATAAATTTCCCTTTCGGCACTGCTTTATCTGTGTCCACAGCTCTGTTCATTTTTTTTCTGTCCATTTTCTTTTTTGTTCTGTTTTCCAGTTCACTGCTTCGTTCCTCTGTTGCCTCCATTCTGCTGATGAGCTCATCTGCTGAGCTTTTTATTTTGGTTTCTTTATTTTTTTATGTCTAAAAAAACCTAATTGTTAAATAAATACTAATTAAATGAACAAATTGTTAATTTTAATGAAATAAATGCAATATCTATACATATTAAATTATTTCAGCAATATTAAAATAATAAGTAGAAATAAATACTGTTTTATTTAGAAATTAAAATATTTTTTTTCTAAAATAGTGAATTTCTAATATGTCCATTTAGTTCTTCTGTAGTGTTTTCCAGGTTGATTTTTTTTGGTCAGGGAGCTAGCATCAGTTCTCGTTCTTTTTCATAGAAAAAGGAAGCTAAATCAGAAACATAATCATAATAGAACAATATGCTGTAACACTGCCCTGTTTCTACTAGCATCTTTGCTAGTAGAAACAGGAGGACTTTGAAAAAGATAAGATTATATTTAGAGATGCAGTTGCAACACCATAGCTATCAGCAAAAGATTCTTCCGATAGCTGTCCTCTACTATTCATGCTAAAGAATTAACATAGGGCTACTTCCCAAAAGGATAGAGGAGCTTTCAGAGAAGGCAAAGTTCAAAGGTATATTACATAATAGGCTAGATGATGCTCTAGTAACAAACGTAATAGAAATAGGAGGGATTAACACACCCAAAGTCTCTCACTAGGCAAAATCTATCCTGAGTCCAGGGCAGCTATCTTCTGTGCGGATATGGCTCAAGATTCTAGGTGCCTTTCTTGTGCATCTCAATACAATTACATGTTTCCTTAGTTAATGTGGGAATAGAACATGGAGTCTCTTAAACGTGTGCACCATGATTGAGTCACGGCATTTCTATTGATATGTGCCTGGTCCAAGCAAGTCGCATGACCACGCTCAAATTCAGGAGTGTGAGAAGAGAGAGAGGGAAACAGAGGAAAAGAGACAGAGAAAGAAAACCCTACTGTATGTAATGCACCTTGTTAGGTAATTGTATACATATTACAGTGCAAATTACTTTTAATTTATGCAACATTCTTGTGGTGTGTTTATTTTCTCCACTTCTACAGAGAAGGGAATGGAGGCTCAAAGAGGTTGCTTAAATTGTGAAGTCAGGATTTGACTTTGTAAAGCCACCCAGGGCTCTCCGACTTTTAACACTCATGCTTTTTAACATTTACAGTGATAAATAACCTATAATGCTCAATCCAACATTCTCTCTGCTAATTCTAATTAGGTTGAGCATCATGGAATAGGTGAGGCGTGAACGTTAATCACACTAGATGGAGGCAGTACAGTATAGTAGAAGAGTTCAATTTAACAAATTTTTAGTCAGCGCCTTCTGTGTACGAGTTACCAGGAAAGATCATAATCTAAGAGAAATGTAACCTAATGGACACCACTTGGCGTATAATACAGTAGAAATTTTCACAGAGTGCCATGCAGACATTCAAAGATTCATTTAGTACCATAAGTGGAGGTGGAGTCGGTGCTTTCTTCTTGGAAAAGATGATGTCTGAGTTTAGTCTTTTAAATTTGATTATCTCTGCTACTTTGGGGCTAATTTCATTCATTATATTCTCCTTTATCACTCCTCCCTGTAACCTGTTGCTCTCCCAGACATCAGCGAAGACTTGGGCTTCTGGCTGGGAATTATCTTTCTCACCCCCTGTTATGCCATCATTCCAGGTAATGAGTATGTCTGTGGATAATCCATTCAACACCTTGGCCTCTAGTGATCGTCTCAACCCCATTGACTTCTTCCTGAACTCCACTCCAATGACTTGCTTTCCTCGTTGTCATTAAGAACTCAGAACTGTGGGTATTTAAGTTACAGATCAAGTCTATAAATTATAATTCTATCAATTAGCTGGGCCATTCAGATTGTGTCCTCTTCCACCATTCTCTAACTCCACAATTCATTATTTCTAACCAGGCACCTGAAAGATAGAGGGACTACAGGGTTTTGTGAGGCAGGCTGAAGCTTGGGGGTATGGCCCCTACAGATGCATCATTTTATTTAGAGGTAGCAGCAAGAAAGATGAGGAAGTTGATAAGAAATTTAGTCTATAATCTGTAGTAGCTGTGGCAGAGTTTCAACGCTACTTCTTTACTGTAACATCTTCTGAGTTGCTTTCCTAGTCCAACCAAAAATGATTCTCGATCTGGCTAGGTGAACTGTCCAAAGAATACGAAATAAATCATCAAAGAATGAGGAATAATAAACAGGCATTCCAAATTTCATGAAAGGAAAAAATTTGCTAAAACAGTGTGTACGTTTCTTCTTTAATTTATACCACACCTCCCCAGAGAAGAATGGGGTGAAGTTTCCAAAAAAAGTCTTAGGGCTAAATAAACTTAAAACTGAACTGAAAACATATTCTGTTTTTTAATACAACACTTGTAATTAAGCAAAACTGAAGAACAATAAATTGAACCTAGAAAAAAGAGTGTCCCATGTTGAAAGTTGGAAAAAATAGATTAATAAACAGAGAATGAGGACAGAGATGGGAAATTTCCTGGTTCTCTGAAGAGATCTTCTATGCATGTGTACAGGGCTGTGGGATGATTTCTCAGACCTGGCATTTTGAATTTGGTTCAAAAGCTATGATTTTCCAAAATGGTGACTCTCATTTTCTTTGGGTAGATGGATAACAGGCAATTTTTATTTCTATCTTTTGGTAATCAGAAGAAAAAAGCACAAATTATTTCTAAAAGAAACTGTTTCTTTTCTCTTGTTAGACACCATAACTACCGTTACTCTTATGCATCTTGGTCTTGACTTGGGTAGTTTGGACACATAGAAAGGAGGTAGAGAAAAGGAGTGCTATCTGAGCTCAGAAATTGGGACAAAAGAAGACCTGTTGTGATGTGAGCATGAGAAAGAATGCCTGAGGACTGTAAGAGGTGAAAGGCAAGGTGAGGAAGTGGGAAATTCCTAAGTTAAAAAAAATCACTGCTATATTTAAAAAGGATAACAAACAAGGACCTACTGTATAGCGCAGGGAACTATGCTCAATGTTATGTGGCAGCCTGGATGGGAGGGGAGTCTGGGGGAGAACGTATACATGTATATGTATGGCTGAGTCGTTGCTTTGCTGTGCCCCTGAAACTATCACAACATTGTTAATCGGCTATACTCCAATATAAAATAAAAAGTTAAAAAAAAAAGGTGTGTTCCATCTCAGAGGAGATCATTGCTTCCACTTATTTCTTTAGATTCTAAGTCCGCACAAAGTGAGAGTAATTAGTCTCGTGAGAGACAGAGCATAGATATTGTACCCATTTATGGGCCCATCTCCACCATCCCCCAAGCCCCCCAGATTCCTAAGGGAATTCTCAACCATACACTTGTTACTGGACGAGTTTCATTTGCTCGATGTGCAGCAGGTCAAATGCTGAGACACCGAGGTTTGCAGCAGAGAAAGGGTTTATTCACGAGGTAGCCAAGTGAGAAGACAGGAGAACAAATCTCAAATCTTCCTCCCCGAAGGTGAGGGGCTCGTGATATTTATGGGCTAGAGCTGAGGCATGGAGAATGTGGGGAAGAGTGACTAGAAATAAGAAAAATTTGAGATAATGGAAACCGAGCTAAGGGCTCACGTGCCCGTGGCACAGAGAGCTGCAGTCTTGACAGCAGGAGTTTGCAGCAAAGTAAGGATTTTATTGCAGGGCGCCAAGTGAGGGAGTGGGAGGCTCAGATCCACTCCGTTCTGGTCTTTGTGTCAAGGGTTTTAAAGGGGAAGAACAAAACAGCTAGTGATCAGTCATCTTCTTGTGCTGTTTCTTCATCTGTTACGTGTTTTTGGTCTACTGGTCCATGACCTGAGGTCTGACCCTACGTAATCTGTGCAGGTAACCTGACTCTGAAAGATAACTCAGAACAGCACATAAACAGGGATGCTTATCAGAAAGCTGTGTCTCAAGACACCTGACATTCATTACTCCTTACTGATTAGGCAAACGTGATCAAACAGGCACGGGCTAGGACAAAAGGGAACAAAAGAGGAACGACAGGAACAAGAGTATAAATCCAAGCATTGGCTTTAATTATAAACTAGTCCTAGGACTCAGTTTCATAATGGTCGTTCTGTGCAGGTGCAACTAAGCTACAGGATTCTTCACGGTGTGCATGTTTAGAAAATGGTGGCATTAGCATGTTCTGAGTGTGGAATTGTTGGCCCTCTAAAGTCAAAAGGTCACCGAGACGGGCACCCACGCATGCCCAGTTGGAGGCTCAGTGGTTCCAACCAGCTTCAACCGGCCAAACTTGAACTGGACGCAGCTGACTCCAAGTTCCTGGAAAACAACTTGGACAAACAGCTTATTGTTTAGGCTACATGATGCTTGAAGGACATGCGAGGCTTTTGTAGCAGCAGTTAAAGCGAGCTTGATCAGTGAAGGCAGGTTCCAGCTCATTATTTATTAAGCAAGTTACAGTTTAATGGATCTGATAACTACCCTTTGGTTTCACATTCACCCACCTACCAAGTATTCCCCTCCAAGGAGGCCAGAAAGTGACCAAACTCTCCTTGAGTGGGCCCAAATTCAAGATTCTCTTCCAGGCAGAGTTTTCACCCCATCAGCTTTGGGACATTTTTCTATTGCCTATACAGTAGGAAGGGGGATGACATCAGAGGGTGATATTCTTTTTCTAAAACAAATGTCCTGTAATTCCTGACTGTCTCCGTTTCTCTTATTTACGGTTTATCTAACCATCCACCAACCCCCAGGAAGTGCAACAAGCTCAGAATCTGCTCGCAGGCAAAACAGCTTAAGGAAAATGTAAGCAGAGATTACATACAGTTGAGATTAATTACAGGTGCCTCATCTTTACTAAGTGTAAGCTTGAAGAGGCAGACAATCACTGGTGGACTCCCTGATTTCATTCTTCCTTTAGCATGGTTTGGGGTCATTTTTTTAAGTCAGGAAATCACTCACACTCAGGAAGAGCTTGTTTACCTGTTAATGTTATTTCTCTCTCTGTTGCTTTCACTCTCTTTTTTTCTAGCCTTCTCCTCCTCCTCCCAAATCTATGAGAAAAATACGTTTTTCCTGCTGGAGCTGCAAATCCATCCATAAGCTTTGCCCTCAGACTTTTCCTTGGATTTTTTTTTTTTTTTTTTTTTTTTGCGGTACGCGGGCCTCTCACTGTTGTGGCCTCTCCCATTGCGGAGCACAGGCTCCGGACGCGCAGGCTCAGCGGCCATGGCTCACGGGCCCAGCCGCTCCGCGGCATGTGGGATCTTCCCGGACCGGGGCACGAACCCGTGTCCCCTGCATCGGCAGGCGGACTCTCAACCACTGCGCCACCAGGGAAGCCCTTTTCCTTGGATTTTTGAGCAGCATCTCTTCAGAATCTGGGCACTCAGAACAGTTACTTACATTTGATTTGCCAAATGTCTTGCCTTAGCATGAAGCAGAATCTCTTTGGTAGTATTTCTTCATCTATCCTCTTGTTCTATCTTTGATATTTTTCTTGTGGGATGATTATCGCAGCACCTCCACTTTATTCAGCTCTTCTTGTGTTCCTTGTGATGACTTTCTAAACCCAGTTTCTTTAAACATTCCCCACTCCCGCAATTTCTCCACCTCACCTCATTCTCTCTCTACCACCATTTCTTTAGCCTCAGATGGATCACTCACAGCTTCTAGATACAAGCAAAATATGTTACAAAATTTCTTATAAATGATTTGGGGGGGGAGGGGGAAGGGTAAGCTGGGATGAAGTGAGAGAGTGGCGTGGACATATATACACTACCAAATGTAAAACAGAGAGCTAGTGGGAAGCAGCCGCATAGCACAGGGAGATCAGCTCGGTGCTTTGTATCCACCTAGAGGGGTGGGGTAGGGAGGGTGGGAGGGAGACGCAAGAGGGAGGAGATATGGGGATATATGTATATGTATAGCTGATTCACTTTGTTATAAAGCAGAAACTAACACACCATTGTAAAGCAATTATGCTCCAATAAAGATGTTAAAAAATATAAAGAAAAAAATGATTTGGGGCTTCAAAACCCTCTCCATTTTTGTTACACTTTATCATTTGAACATTAAAGTGATGATAGTTGTGCCCATGACCATATTTAAGTGCTCATGAACTTAATGAGGTATTTGCAGCTCCAGCATGAAAAACGTATTTTTCCCATAGGTTGGGCAAAAGGATGAGAACTGTAGAAAACGACAGATACCTCACAGAAGCATGGCTGTCATATTTCCTTTAAATTCTGCCTTCAGATCTTATCTTCCAGAGCTTAGACAAATGTTCATGGGACTCTATCCTGGAATCAGCCTTTGAGATAGATGTACTGTGTTTTTCCCCCCCAGAATTCTTATGTAAATTTATTATGAAAGTAGATGTTCACCAAGCTTGGACTGTTTCTCCCACAGATCTATGGGGAACGTACTCTGTAAACCAGATCTTTGGATGGGTAGAGCTATTCTATGTCAGGTTATGGGGAGTTAAAGAGCAAAAAGGGTGATTAGGGGACCAAGAGAAGATAAGCCAAATGGAAACAGAAGGTTTTTTTTGTTTTTTTGTTTTTTTTTTTGCGATACGCGGGCCTCTCACACCTGCAGCGTCCCCCGTCGTGGAGCCCAGGCTCCAGACGCACAGGCCCAGCGGCCGTGGCTCACGGGCCCAGCCGCTCCGCGGCATGCGGGACCCTCCCGGACCGGGGCACGAACCCGCGTCCCCCTCATCGGCAGGCAGACTCTCAACCACTGTACCACCAGGGAAGCCCCAACAGAAGAGTTTTGAATAGAGGATGGAGAATGAAGAATAAAAGGCAAGAGTGGGAAGTCTTGCCTGGAATTCTAATTCTCAACAGTGGACTCCAAAGTACGATTCCAAATGAGAAATCAACAATTTCATCATTACCTGCAACTCAGAGCTGTCTCATTTGAGGCATAGGATGGGATATTAGGGGTAACCAAACAGTATCTTCTGGATATATGTAAAAACCTAATAGTGGAAAAACAGGAGGTTCCTTTTTGGTTCTTCCAGGAAAGTCCAAGGAATCCTGGAATAAGAGAAGTGTATCACCAGGGATGTAATTGAGGAAAGTTGGAGAAAGAAAATAAGTCCAGTGCAAGTTAAGTACCAGGATTGAAAACTACCCTGATTTTGTGATGAAATGGAATAGGAAATCCTAAACGACTTCTCAGTAGCTATCCCCGTATATGAGGGTGGGGCTAAGGGTGGCCTCCAGTCTTTGGTTGCAGGGTAGCAAACACAGAGAAGCCTTCCCGTGGGCATGACTCATGATCTCGCCTTCACTCTGCACCATGTGTTATCTTTCCATCGTGGCCTTAACAGCCATCATATCTACCCATTTCCCTTCATAAAATGCTGTTAGACACCCCCCCACACTTGGTTGCCTGGTCTCAGGGAAGTGTAATCCTGCTTCTCCTTAGCTATGCTTCTGATTTCTAACACTTGGGAAGTTAGGGAGTAGGTGGTGTGTTCTTTTCACAATGTGCAATCTTAGGCGCCTGTTCCTTCTTACTGGGCTCCACCTGCATAGCAATTAGCCCAAGTAATAGAAGTTAACACACTGCTCGGGTGACAGAAGGACTTTAGCTGCGTGTGAGGAGACTTGGTGACAGAGTAGGCTTAGCTTAGTTACTGAATCCAATGAGACACGTTTCTGGCCTTTCCTGTGTTCATCTCATCACATCTTTAGTGTGATGTTTTCTTCCCTTTCTACCTCTACTGATGAATTCCACCAAAAAAGACACCCCTACTCTCAAACTATTTCTAGCTGATCTATCAGCTGATGTATCTGGTTACATTATGCATTCCAGGATTTTTTTAATGTTATTTAATTTTGTTCTTTCTTCTTTGAACATAGAGTCAAGCAGCTTTGGATGGAAGCCAAAAATGCTCCACCCTTACTATGCCCAATGTTTCTCAACATGGCTTTACTTGATTACATTTATGAGATGTATACTTTTTTTTAATCACAGGCATCATCACTTTTCAGTTTTCCATGTTCTCCTTTTATTATCTTCCCATTAAAATACTTAAATAATTGCACAGACAAAACTGAACTGTTACGTGGCACGGGATGCTGTATGAGATAACTTGAAATGTTCATAGATCTGCAGATCTATGAACTTGGCAATGTTAAAGGTGAGTTAGGTATGAGTGTGGGCAAGGTCATGTCTACAAAAGTCTAAAGTACACAAATCAAAGATCACTTGTTCTCTGCTCTTTGGGGTTCAAACCCAGGTGCTACCACCTAGATGCATCCTAGAGTAACGGCTTCCTTCGTACCATCAGCGAGGAAATGAAGACGCCAATAACAGCTGCTTCACGGGGTTGTTTAGTGACTCAGATGAGACAGTGCCTGTGGGAAGCACATGATAAAGGTGTTATTGCTGTGAGAGAGATCAGGAACAAGGAAGAAGAAGTATGTAATTCCCCGGATCCTTAGGCAGTAGAGGTGATGCGTGTCCTTGGGTTGGTGAAGTCAGGGAAGCTGGTCTTGCTGATAAAGAAGTACAAGATGCCTTTGGTTTGGGTTTTCACAAGGATGGAATTCTACCTCTATTAAAATGTGTCTTTGCAATATTTTTTCATTTCTTCATAAACTTACGTGATATACAAAATTATAAATAGTACATGTGTGCATGTATAATTACTATTTCATAATTGTAAGCACGTCCTCAATGTCTCACTCTGGTTTCAGTTGATACCTTTTCTCTGCTAAGCATGACCATGATCCCTTCATCATGGATTCCTCTCCTGCCAGTACCAACTCAGACATGTGCATTTAGGACTCATGTCCCCTGCTTAAGTGGGCAAACTGAAGCCCTGGGAGAAGATGCTCCGAAGATCGTTCTTGGGCAGGAGAGTAAACCTCCCCGATATCTTGATGCTCAGGTCCTGGTGATTCCTTTTTTTCTAAAAGAGATGTTTTTAGTACTTCAGCATCTCTCTCTTTCCCAGTTTATAAGAAAAGAAGACAGTTGGATCCAGTTTTTCCCTCTGGGTTGACCAGAGGTGAAGCGATTTCTTAGCTCATTGGCTTTGCTCCTGAGTTGTCTGCGTCTAAAGCAACTGGTGCCCATTGCTTTGCCCCCTCCTCCCTCTCTGCCTCGCCCCAGAGCCCAGATCGCAGGGCTGTTGGGCTGCTCTGAGCCCCGTGCCCAGAGGGGACAGCAGAGGGAGAGAGAGCGGTCACAGCTCCCCGGGAGGCCCCTGTGGCCTCGCAGTTGCCTGCCTGCACCCTGGAGCTCACATCTCCCAAACTGAGGATGCTCCCAAGTCCCCAGGGGAGGCAGCTGCTCCTTCAGACCTGCTGTCGTGCTGTATTCAAGCCTGCTGGAGCACAGCGTCAGCACTGAGGAGAGCTGGACGCTTCCACTTTTCCCAGTGCGTTTTGGGTTCAGACCTTCCAGCCAGGAGTGCCTGGATAGCAGGACGAAGGGAGTACAGAGAAAGGGGCCCGAGCAGGGTGAGTTGTCTCCACCCTGGTGTTGTGTTGATTCTGTCTACTCTGGTCTGCCCCACAGGTCCCGGGTTTGGCAACTGCACCCGCAGGAAGCGTGAGAGGGACCTCTTTGCTCCTTTCAACCTATTGCACTTGCGCTGTTGTCCGCCGGGTGCGACTGCCACGGCCGAATCCTGCATCTGGACTTGGGCGGCGGATGGGACCTTACATGGGTGAGTCCCTTGCCTTCCCCCCAGTCTCTGTCATGCCCCTTTCATCGCCTTCATAGCACTTGGTCATAGTTTGTCGTTTTAAAACTTCTCTATTGTCTGTTTTCCCAATTTGCCTGTAAGTTCTGGGTCTGTTTTGTTCACCACTGTATTCCTAGAGCGCTGGTAGTACCAAACACTGTCAGCCATATTTTCCTGAATGAATGAGTGAAGCGTGAATACGATGAATGATTCGAGTTGTCTTTGTCTTCTTGCCGCCTGTGCTATTGCTGATTTGGGGGCAGCCGTGAAGCTCATGGCGACAAGACTCCATTCCCTGCATTGGTTTCATCTTGCCCCCCCTCTTGGGGAGGAGCTAAAGGTCTTTGTGCCATCCCACTCCATCTGCTCCTTCCTTAGAGACCTGGGTTCAGGGCACGCTCAGCCTAGATTCCTTCCTGATGCGTCTCTGGCCTCTCTTCGAGTCTTCGCAGACCTTTCGCTGCCTGACACGTCGTCCTCTTGCATCATTCTTCGCTCCAGTTCTTGCTGCCGACCGGTCTGCTTGCCCCAGTTTGCTGTTTCCCTCTGTGTCCTCCCTCTGTCACCGCCCCTTGTAAAGGCCAGTGAACCATAAGGGAATATTCAGGTCCATACTCTGTCCATCCCTCTGTCCCATTCTTCATCCCCACTTTTTCATTCTCTTGAGAAGCTTGACATGTCCCAAGACACTGATGATCAGAATCATCGCTACAAAAAACCGTGGTGGTGGTACCGTCACCCCCGTCTGCATTCCCAGTTATGTTTTTTTTTTAAGAGTCATTTTCTGGGGTAGGAAGAGAAGCCAAAATGCATAGGAATAACTCAGCCAGGAGAACTGAGAAGATGGATGTGGAGAGAGAAAGATGTGTAACAAGGAGGGGTCTTTCAGATGGCTTCCAAGTCTCTAGAGGATTATTGTGTGGACACAACGGCTTTTTATACCTGCTATTTGACATCTTAACAGAAATCTGACCTATAAAACCTACAGCATGAATGACTTGAATGAGAGGAACAGGATCTCTTGCCAGTGAGAATGCTCACCAGGAATGAGTAAGGGAAACTGAGGACACATCGGGGACCCCAGACTGTCGAGTATAGGCAGTGTGTGGCCTGGTGCAAAGCACGCACTAAATGGCCAACCAAGGCCTTGAGCAGCCTGCCTTGTAATGTCTCAGGCGACGCCTGGCCTGGTTTGATGGGACACCTCATTATCTCCTGACTGAAGTTGAGTTTGCCTGGGTCACGGGGTGCAGGACTCCTGGGCCCGAGAGAGGTTTTGTTCTGTAGCAAGGGCTTCCACAGAGCCTACACCGAGGAAACTCTGGTCTGCAGAAGACCCCGATGCAGAGAAAAGTTGATTCTACGTTCAACTTAAACTTCACCCATGTTAATTTGGCAGTATCGTAAACAAAAACCTGGAATGTAGAATTACTCAACAAGTCCCCCACCGCCCGCGCTCCGCCCACCCCAGAGCCTCGCCCTCCACCACGATGAGCAAACGAGTGGCAGCGAGGGCATGAAGTTTAAATTCCACTCAGGGGAGGAAGTGCTGTGCTTCGCGCCTGACCCCACCAAGGCGCGAGTGCTGGATGGCTGCCAAGATGGTCGATGTTATCGTTGGGAAAGATGAAAAAGGCAGAACGATCCCGGAATATCTGATCCATTTTAATGTTGGAACAGAAGCTGGGATAGATGGGCAGCTGAAGATCATGTCCTTCGTGACACCGATGAAAATCAGAGATTGCAGCGTAAATTGGCAAGAAAAGCTGTAGCTCGCCTGAGAAGCACAGGAAGAGAGAGGAAGCGCTGCAGGTTGCCTGGTGTGGACTCTCTTAAAAAGCCTCCCTGCTGAAGAAAAAATGAAAATGTTGAAAACTCAGTCAGCAGTTCCTCTGATGACAGTAGTGAAGAAAAAGATGAAGAAATAAGTGAAGAAAGTGATATTGAAGAAAAGACTGAAGTGAAGGAAGAACCAGGGCTGCACGCAAAAAAGGAAATGGAAGAAAGAACAAAACTATAGAAACCCCTGAAGTTCTGAAGAAGAAGCTTGAGGACGGTCGTTACTATATCAACAGGAGGAAACGGTTAGTGAAACTTCCGTGCCAGACCAACATCATAACTATTTTGGAATCGTACGTGAAGCATTTTGCTATCAATGCAGCCTTTTCAGCCAATGAGAGGCCTCGTCACCATTATGCTATGCCACACGCCAACATGAATGTGCAAGATATCCCAGCAGAAAAGAACGTTGACCTTTGTAAGGAGATTGTAGATGGATTAAGAATAACCTTTGAGGGGCTTCCCTGGTGGTGCAGTGGTTAAGAATCCGCCTGCCAATGCAGGGGACATGGGTTCAAGCCCTGGTCCGGGAAGATCCCACATGCCACGGAACAACTAAGCCCATGCGCCACAACTACTGATCCCGCGCTCCGCAACAAGAGAAGCCACCGCAGTGAGAAGCCTGCGCACTGCAATGAAGAGTAGCCCCCACTCACAGCGACTAGAGAAAGCCCGCGTGCAGCAACGAAGACCCAACACAGCCAGAAATCAATAAATAAAATAAATAAATTAATTAAAAAATATATATTTAAAAAAACAAAACAAAAAAGAATAACCTCCGATTACACTCTCCCGTTGGTTTTGCTCTATCCATATGAACAAGTTCAGTAATAAAAAGGTGACTTCGTCCAAATTTTTTCTTCCGATTCAGGAAAGTACCACAAACACTAATGGGAACCAGGACGATGTCTCTCCGAGCCCACCTTTGTTGAATCCATCCACACCACAGTCCACAGAGAGTCAGCGAACCACAGGCGAACCGGCCACCCCCAAAAGGCGCAAAGCCGAGCCGGAAGCCTTGCAGTCTCGGAGGCGGTCCACACGCCACTTAGCCAATCGCGACAGGCTGTCTGAGAGCAGCGCCTCGCCTCAGCCCAAGCGCCGGCAGCAGGACACGTCTGCCAGCATGCCCAAGCTGTACCTGCACCTGGAAGAGAAGACACCTGTTCGCAGCAGATCATCCTCACCTGTTCCTCTGACCCCGCGCAAGGAAGGGAGTGCGGTGTTTGCTGGCTTTGAAGGCAGAAGAACTAATGAAATAAATGAGGTCCTCTCCTGGAAACTTGTACCCGACAGTTACCCCTAGGGGACCAGCCGCCCCCACCCTCTTACATTTATGGGGCACAACACTTACTGCGATCATTCGTGAAACTTCCAGAAATCCTTGGAAAGATGTCCTGAGAAGAATCTGAAGGCTTTACTGAAGCACTTTGATCGCTTTCTGAGGTTTTTAGCAGAATACCATGATGACTTTTTCGCAGAGTCTGCCTATGTTGCTGCCTGTGAGGCGCACGACAGCACGAAGAACCCCAGGGCGATTTATTAAGGCTTTGATGGTTCTGGAAGAACAGCTTCTCTATCTGGCTTTGCGCTCTCGGTTCCCAGTAAAGAACTAGGGAGTTGGTGGGCCTTCCTTAGAGGCAGAGCCAATGCGACACCCCCTTTGGGGCAGGTGTGGCAGAGGTGGGCCCGTTTGTTTGAGCTGCTTACCTACCGTAGTTATTTCTGTTAAGGATTACTTCCTAGGTGCCTGAACGGCCTCCAGCATCTGACCCTTGCCACGGTACCTGTCATCTGTGACGGTGGGAAAAGAGCAGTTGTGTTCACAGTGAAATGTTCACCGAAGTGTGTGTAGGTTGGGCTGTCTCAGTAGACGGAGTTACTTGTTAGCAATAACCGCATTTTTTAGTTATTTGTTAGCATTAAACAAAATTGTTTTGCAAACCGTTTTCATTCTTGTGATGAGCTGAGCAATAAAACATTAGTTGTGCTTGGAAACTGAAAAGTCGTCCCAGAATATTTTAGAGGGAGTGGATATTGATGGCAAAAGAAAATTTGCAGCTGTACGTGTGCTTGTTACAGTTCCTTTCCTATAAAACCTTATTTTTGGTGATTTAAATAAAGCATTGCCTGAACGTTAAAAAAAAAAAAAATTACTCGACAAGTACAGTGGGTTCTAAAACGTACTCCAGGGGGCTTGTCCCGAACCGTTGGCTCCAGTTTGCCGAGTTGGAGTCTGGGGGGCCGTGGCTCAGAGTCTTGAATGAACATGAAGGGACAGGCACGCATCGTGAACAAAGAGGGGGCACCAGTCATCGACGCTGAGAGGGGATGTGAGACCGTAACCAGGGAGAGGAAAGTCTAAGGGTGAAAAGTCCAGAAGACAGGAGAGAGGTTGTCAGGAGGAAGACAAGATGGGTTGGGGGGAGGGTATAAATAGGAGGTCCGTTTGGAAAGGATGCTGGCTAGTGTGAGGTGGAGTGAAGCCTGCTGCACAGAATGCAGTATTCCTGACTCCAGGGTCATCCCTGAATTAACTCTTTCACCTCTGATTTCAGGACTTCAGATGTTTTAGAACATTGGACCTCCGGATGAGATGTCATGGAAACCTATCGGGTAAGAAAGATACTGCTTTCTGGGTGGCAGTGATGGTGAATGAAACATAAAATGGGCCCATGCGTTGAATTCCTCATTATTGCTCATGCATCTGTAACACCCACAGGATGTGACACACATCAGTATGGGGCCGGGTAGGGTGAGATCACAATCGGAGAAGTGGTAAGTGGAGGGCCAGCAGCCCCCTGAAAGCCTGACGGTCGTGGATTCCCCGTGAGTGACAGAGCACTCAGGGCTGGACCTCTGACTGGTTCCACAGTAATGGCTGAGACCCAAGTTAGATCCTTTCTTTGAGGAAAGGGACACCCTCCCTGTTTCCTCCCCATCACTGTCTCTTACTCATCACTGATGGTCAACAGCCCATCATGGGAATTTATTCTTTAGTACATTCCTTTATTCACCATTTATTAAATACTCCCCCTGTTTGCAGACCTAAGCAATAGACTTTGAATCCTGTGTTCAGAGATCGGTGTGGCACTGTTTGAAAACTGGGAAGATTTCACGTTTGGCATTTTAATGGCTGTAAATGAGTAGGTATTGGAGTTAGAAGACTCTGGGTTCAAATCCCAGCTGTACATTTATTACCTATGTGACTTGGGGTGGAGATCCTTAAACATCTTGAGTCTCGGTTTTTATCACCTGTGATACGGAGATGGCAACCTTCACAGTCGTTTTGCGGTGTAGGAACCAGTACGTGGTGGGCACTCAGTGAATGAGGTCTAACCATTCACAGCCCCTGATCTACAAGGCTGTAATCAAAAATGCTTTGACAACTGAAAGTTCTTTTCTAATTTTGGGTCAAACTAACTAGGTAGTGAAACTTGATCTGAACTTACTTGAGGCCATTTATTGCCTTTATTTATTCCATTTAGTGTGCATATTCGTGTATTTTGCTGCAGAAATAGTAGCGTATTTGATTACAGGGTGTACCCAGACCCTTCTGGGATTGGATTCTGAAACACATCTGGTCTCATCCTATCTTTCTGATAAGAAATTGTCAGGCCATGCTTGCCCCCTTACCAGCTATTAAAGTCTGTAATGCACACATTCAAATAATCATGAAAGAAAACGTGAGTTTCCATTTGGCAAGACTTGACTTCTCAGGATTAGGAATGAAAACCCAACAGATGTACTCATGCGTTTGTTTAACCAAAATTTATGAAGTCCTTACACTTTGTAAGACACGTTGCAGCGGGGTGTTGTGAGGGCTATAAAGATGAAAAGAGAGGCCTGCCACTGAGAAATGAGGAATCTAGTGTTTGGGACGAGACTGGCACAAGAAAAATTATCACGCAAGGCGGAACATGCTAACTTCCCTCGTTGAGAATTCCCGACAGGACAAGTTCACATCTGGATAGAGGATGAAGCTTCATAAAGGAGAGACATGGAAGTGTGGGTAAGAATCTTCCAGGCAGAGATGGCAGGACAGGGTATTCTGAGCATAGGGAAGAGTAAGGAAAGGGTGTGCAAGCAGAGGGTGGATTTAATATTTGGAGAATAGCGAGTGGTCCAGCTTGGTGGAAGCACAAATCATGCAGTAAGAAGGAGGTGAATGTCAGGCTGGAGGGGTAGATGGGTGGAGCTGTAGAAAGCTGGGATTACCAGGGAGAGTTTGTGCTTGAGTTATAGACAAGGGAGGGAATAGATGTTGTTTAAAAACATTTTTTTCCTGATACTGAAATAATATGTGTTCAAATAAAAAGAATTTGAAAAACAAGCTATATATACATATGAAAACATTTAAATGCCTATAATCCACACCTAGAGATAGCCATTGTTAATATTTTTTTTGTTTTAACATCTTTTTTGGAGTATAATTGCTTTACAATGTTGTGTTAGTTTCTGCTGTATAACAAAGTGAATCAGCTATACATATACATATATCCCCATAGCCCCTCATTGTTAATATTTTAAAATGTGTCCTTGTAGTCTTTTTCTGTATGGAGGTAGATGACGTTGAAAGTAATGTATAAATGGAATAACATTGCCTCAGATTATTAAAAAAAAACAGCCTATGGACATAATACTTTAGAAAAATAAATATAACAGCAGGATATGGATAGGTTGGATCCAATACAGAAATATACAAATACATATACAGAAATGTACAAATAAGAAAGCCATTAAGAATGCTGTTGTGATGATTAAGAGGAAGTGAATCCTTGAACCTAATTGGTGGCTATGAAAAAAGGAAGGGGACAGGATGAGAAAAAGTATATTTCTAAGGATAACAATTCCAAGTGGTTTAGAAGAAAGAAGGAGAACTCAGAAATACCTCCCAGGGACTTCCCTGGTGGCACAGTGGTTAAGAATTCGTCTGCCAATGCAGGGAACATAGGTTCAACTCCTGGCCCAGGAAGATCCCACATGCCGCGGAGCACTAAGCCCGTGCGCCACAACTACTGAGCCTGTGTGCCTAGAGCCCGTGCTCTACAACAAGAGAAGCCACTGCAGTGAGAAGCTCGCATACTGCAACGAAGAGTAGCCCCCGCTCGCCACAACTAGAGAAAGCCTGTGCGCAGCAACGAAGACCCAACACAGCCAAAAATAAATAAAATAAATTTAGAAAAACAAAGCAACAACAAAAAAAGAAATACCTCCCAGGTTTCAAGCCTGGATAACTGGGGGTTAGGGAGGCCATGAACAGGATATTGACTCTGGGGGAGGAGAGGATTATGTGTGTAGTTTTTACACATGTTGAGTATGTGGTAGTGTGAGATGTGGGCTGAGAACAAAAAGGCAGAGTCTCTTTTACATTTTCAGGATTGCTCTCGTTAAGGGAGAAGGTGAGTTTTCTGAAGGAGAGACTAGACAGAGAAAAGAAGGATGAGACGAGAGATGCGGGGACATTCGTATTTAGAAAACAGTGGAAAGACAAGGAGCTAGAGAAGGAGCCAGCCAAAAAATACCTCAAGAGTTATTGGACAATTAAGAGTAGAGTGTCGGGCTTCCCTGGTGGCGCAGTGGTTGAGAGTCCGCCTACTGATGCAGGGGACACGGATTCGTGCCCCGGTCCCGGAAGATCCCACATGCCGCGGAGCGGCTGGGCCCGTGAGCCATGGCCGCTGAGCCTGCGCGTCCGGAGCCTGTGCTCCGCAGCGGGAGGGGCCACAACAGTGAGAGGCCCGCGTACCGCAAAAAAAAAGGAATCCAAATGAAGCTGTTAGCACAGGGTCTGGTATGTACTAAGAACTCAGTAAATGGAGCTATGATTATGAAACGTGCTATTAAAATCTCTCCTCCCTGGTCCTGCTCTATGGTTTTGTTTACATTCCTTTACGTTTCTTTGTGTGCAGATTTGGGGGGGGGGGTGTTCTTTTCCTAGGAACTGGCTTCAGAGTCTAGGATGGGATTCTGAAAGTGGGAGATTCTTGGAGAAGAGCAGAGAGGCCTGGCATCCTCAAAACAGAAATAACAATGTGCCTTTTGTTGGGACCCCCATGTGGGATTGCTCCTGGAGTAGAGGCAGCAGTCACAACCAGGCTGCCCACTACGCCCTCCTGGCCCCAGACCTCTTGCCTTTAAAGAGAAATGACTCTCTGGGGGCCACTTTCTCAATCCCCGTATACAGCAAGGTCATGAGGGCCCCATGCCTAGAAAGAAGGGCATGCGATTCATTCTTTATTTTTTTTCTTTTTTTCAATCCTTCCTATGCACTCAGGGAAGAGGGGAGAGCTGGATCATTGACCCCAGACTTGCTACCATCGTCTTCTCAAGGGCTAGCACTCCGCTTCTCCCACAGAACCTTAGATGCGTGGCCCAGAGGGAGGGCCCTCTGAGGTTGGGTTTCCGGGAAGCCGCCTGGTCAGGAGGTTGCCAGCAGCCCTGCGGGGTAAGGCAGAGGCGATAGAAGGCTGGTGAGGAGGAAGTGGAACAGGATGGGTACTGTGGGTAATGGGCTGTGGGCGGATGAGCGGAGGCATTCCTTGGAAATCTGGGAATGGTTTAGGAAGTCATGGAAGGAGGGTATGAGTGGGAATAGCTCTGGTGGCTGATTTCTTATACCAGATTGAATGTGGACTGGGCTGGGATTAGCAAAATAGGACAAAGAATACGTGCAAACTTCCTCTGACTTCGGGAGCTAGCTCCGCCTACAGGGTGTCTAGAGAGGCCCTGGTCCTCGTTTGCAGTGGGGACAGTGACAGTGTGGGGACCACCCCAGACCCAAGCCTGTGAAGAAAGGAGGTGGTGGGAGGGGCAAGCATCCCCCTACAGGGTGTGTGGCCTGGAGGCCCGAGTCTCCTCTTATTGCCTGGAAGCTTGGTCTTCAAGTAAGCTTTTTTTTTTTTTAAAAAAAATAACTACCACGGGACACATTCCCATTTGTGGGCCTCTCCAAAAAGGTGGGCAGATACGTTGGATCCTGCAGTAAAGGCCAGCTGGGAAAACATTTTTTTCATCCTGAGAACTTTCTTTCCTCTAAGTCTCTAGGGACTAATTACGTACCCTCCTTGCAAATTTTGTGAAAAACTGAAAAACGAAATGAGAGGCAATTATCTCCTCCTGATATGCAAACACTTTCCTTCAGCTTTTTCCTTCTCAATCAGCACATAAATCCACTCAGATTTTCCTCCTGAGAGACTCTCTTCTGTAACTCTCATCTCTGCACGTTTCCGCCTAAAAATTTAAAAATAACCAACAGCCTACAGCAGTCTCTTGCCTGTTTTTCACAGTGTTCCTGTAGGAGTGGGGTCTCTGGCCGGATTTGGAGAAGGTATCACATCAGTGACTGCCCTGTCATAGGCAGCATCTCACAGGCGTGGCATTCTTTAAAAACTTGCCTGTGGTCCCTTGCTACTCAAAGTGTGATCTCTGGAACCACATTGGCATCTCCTGGGAGCTTTTTGGAAATGCAGAATCTGGGCCTCCATCCCAGACCTGCTGAATCCGAATCTGCATTTTTAATAGGACCCCAGGGTGATTCACAATGCGCCGTAATATTTGAGAAGTGCTGATCTAGACAGTTAGCTGGTGGGATTTCCAGTCAGGGAATTGTATAAAAAGCCCTTGTCCCAATCTCAACAATGTGAAGGGCACTGGAAGAGGGGATTTGAGGGTGTACCTGCTATTATCGGAGCCATCCTTTCTTAATGACTTTTATCCCAGGTGCTATTTCTGGAGACCGTAACCAGGACTTAGATCCCCAAGATTTTCATCCCAGTTTGACTTTAGACTTCTTGAGTGACTTTAGCCTAATGGTCCAGCTTCCTACTTGCTGTTAGAATCCTGCGTGGACGTGACCTGGAGGTACTTTGGTTCCACACACTTGTCTGGATGTGACAGGGACCCTCGGTGTACACAGTGTCAAGTGAAGCAACTGCATAGACGTAACCTGGAGAGTCATTTGAACTTACTTTTCCAGCTTGCTGGAAGGAATATGGGGATCCCAGTTCTAAGAGTGTCTGTACGAAAGTCTCCCTAGGTTTAGAGTCATGATGTAAGTAAACCACTGCCTCATGGAATTGCAGGGGAGTGCGTAGGTCATCCAGGCCCACCTCCTCTGAGCTCAGGCATCCCCACGGCAGCACACGCAGAGGCCCTGCTGGAACCCAGTCTAGAGATGGAGCCCTCGCAGCTGTGAGGCGGTCCCTCTCTTTGCTGCTGTGTGCTGATGTTAAGGATGAAGCCCTTATATCCAGCCTCACTGTGACTCCCTCTTAACATTCACCCACTGTGCAATTTTGGTTCACACAGTCAGACCAGCAGATAAGTGAAGGCAGCTAGATATTCCCCTATAAAATATTTAGATTTACTAGTGAAATGTCGCCACTGAACACTTTCTAGACCTCTCACTATCCACATTGCTTCCTCTTGTGCCTGCTGTTATGTGGGTCTTAACAACTAGTGCTGGTTTAGACAACTAACCGGGATAGAGGGGCAGTGGGGTAACTTCTTCCTGCGCTTTGGTTACTATACATCTATTACTGTCAACTAAGATGGCCTTCGTGTTTCCGTTTACAGCACCCACTCATATTCCAGATTCATCTACAAACCTCGTTGCTAAAAACAGCATTTACTGAACATCTCTGCTGTTGGTACAGGAGATGCAAAGGTAGAGAAGGCATGATGCCTAACTTGAAGAGCTGAGAATTTAGTGTGGGAAGACTAAACTCTGTGTTAGTTACTAGGATATGCAAAGCACTCTGGGAATACAGGGAGGGAGCTGGTTACACTGAGTCTTCTCAAACGTGGTGTCATTTGATTCAAGCTTTGAAGTATAGAGCAACTTCACAGGCCGAGAATGGGAAAGGTGAATTCCAGAGAGAGACAACGTAATATATAAAGTAACGTAGAAATAAAAGTGGCACATTGTGTAGGCAGTGCAAGCCCTGGGAGGTGGAATTAATGAATGCTCTCTGGAGAGTGGTCATGGGTATCTTCACTAATCAAATCCAGGTCCCTTGGGGGCTTGCAAGTGTCCTCTGAAAGATGCTCCACTCACTGGAATCACAAGATGACAGATTTTATAGTGGGTACAGAGGGTATTGATGTGGAAACCTTTGCATGGTGGGCAACTCTGCTGTATTCACAAAGGTATTATTTACGGTCAGTGCTGGAATTTCATTGCCTTAAATTTTGAAAATGACCTAAATAAGTTCATAGAGAGCTTAAGAATAGTTCTTTTAAAGGGCAATTCCGTGAGGTTTCCTTCCATAGCATTTGATGCTTGTCTAACTCAAGGGAAGGAGAATGACAAAGATGCTGGGTTGAATGCAGAACAGGATCTAAGGGAAAAACCCGAGGCGGAATACTACACTGATGGCCTGCAGCCCTGCTGAAAATTGATTGTTAAATTTTCAGGAATTAAACATAGTCATTATCAAAAATTAAATAATAGGCACTTACAATCAAATAGATTGTTAAAAACAAAGGTAATCAAAACGCAAACTCCTAATTATTTTACTGCATTTTACTTTGGTCTATTCCACTGAAGTTGTGTCACTTGTGTCAGTATGGTAGAAATACTGTATATAGTAGAGTGGGAAGCTGCCACGTAGCACAGGGAGATCAGCTCGATGCTTTGTGACTACCTAGAGGGGTGGGATAGAGAGGGTGGGAGGGAGGCTCAAGAAACAGGAGATATGGGGATATATGTATACATATAGCTGATTCACTTTGTCGTACAGCAGAAACTAACACAACATTGTAAAGCTATTATACTCCAATAAATAATTTTTTTAAAAATCAAAAAGAAAGAAAGAAAGAAATATATAATGGTGAGAATATATATAATGGTGAGAATCTCTTCCCATCTCCAAGCTCAGTGATGTGATGTTGGTAGCTTGAAACTAGACATGATGAGAGTGAAACTGACACCATGGAAACTGGTGAATGCTGCAAGTCAGCAAATGCTACAACTGGGGAGCCAGTGATTAAATATTTATCGGCAGACTACTGGGTCACTATCACTTTTCTTCTGTATTCATCAGGCATGGTTGCAAGGACCCTATTTACATCAGGAAATTTAAAGCTGAAAGATTTGGTGAAACTAGATTGATATGGACATGGTTCTCCATAGGCAACACTCAAATTTTCCAACTTGGGCTTAGAAAGTTTTGCACTTCACCTAACTCCTAAAATCCCATATATGCAGGACGTTCATGGTACCACTGGTCATTCTAGGACCCAGGCCTGACTTTTCTATGAAAATGATTTGATTCCTTTATCTTCCTTCATCAGAACTTCCATACCCTTGATTTCTTGCTCCCTAGTCCTCTCAGCTGATAGGAATAAACCTACTCTTATTTCCCGCTGGGATTTCCACGTGTGACAATGGGCTCTTGTGCTAGCTATTCAGAACCTTGTATTTCTAATGGTTGCTTACTGGGAGGACAGTATCTCTGGGGTTGGAATGTCAGACAAATTAAGGGAAGATGGGGGAGGTGTCAGGAAATCCTGCCACTGATTCTACCTATATTTAAATTAGCTCTGGGTGGGGAGGGATAGATTGGGAGTTTGGAATTGACATGTACACACTGCTATATTTAACATAGATAACCAACAAGGACCTACAGTATAGCACAGGGAACTCTGCTCCACGTTCTGTAATAACCTCAATGGGAAAAGAATTTGAAAAAGAATAGATATATGTATAACTGAGTCACTATGCGCTACACCTGAAACTAATACAACATTGTTAATCAACTGTACTCCGATATAAAATTTAAAAAAAAATCATTGTCATATGAAGAGACAGAAAAGAATCTAGACATTGAGCTTACACTTTCACAAGGTTCAAAATGGCTCATAGACCTAAATATAAAATGCAAAAATAAAGATTCCTAGAATGAATATATATATATATATATATATATATAAAACTAGCTCTGCATGTTATAAACAGTGTCATCCTACCTGCTGGTAATTATGTTCCAGTGTAAGCTACTTCTTTGGAGTGAGAAGGGTGTTGCCTTCAGTTAAATGACCTTACATCAAGTGACTTTATGTAGACTAACTGACTTTATATAGACTAAGGATCAGATCAATTGTTCCCATTTCCTTGCATTAACATTGCAAGTAGACTGAATAAAAATGTTTCTTGCATATGTAAGTGTTACTTGCTGTCTTTCAAGTGTTTGTGAATACTATTGTGATAACTGAAATGTAAATTTTTAAAAGTGACACTGAATCGGTAGTTACTTTCTAACAGTATGTGTTCCTTTCAAGGGAGGAATGTAAACGTACAGTGACTGTTATGAAGGAGTTACTAGAATTATTGCCATTACAAGCCTATAAATTTGATGGGAACTTGATGGGTACACATTTAATAAGGGGCTGGAGGAGTCTATATTGAGTGACTTCAGATCCTGGAGATTCCAACTTTTAATTTATCCAACTTTGATCTGGACAGGAGAATTTCCGAGGATGGAGAGGTGGAAAAGAAGTTTGAAAAACCAGATTCTGTTGTCAGTTCTGCCATTGGTTTGACCAACTAGTTTTTTTCTCTCAATTTTGTCTCCTTTATCCATTACTGGGTCAGAAAACACTGCTCAGCTGCAGCCCAAGAATCAGTATTTCTCTTCTGGGCTCTTGGGACACTGTGTTAGAATCAATTGTACTTTTCCTTTCTCTCACAGATGGAGAACTCTTTGAGGTTAGAATCCACATTTCTTTGATTTTTAATGGCTAGTTAAAAATAGGGCAAGGGTGGTTGATGAAGAGGGCATTCTTATTATCAGTTCAACAGACATTAGACAGTCATTTGTTAAAATTCAAAGCCCCTGTCCATTTTAATTTTATTTATTTTTAATTATTTTATTTATTTATTTGGCTGCATTGGGTGTTTGTTGCTGTGCGTGGGCTTTCTCTAGTTGTGGTGAGCGGGGGCTACTGTTCGTTGTGGTGTGCGGGCTTCTCATTGTGCCGGCTTCTCGTTGCGGAGCACGGGCTCTAGGCGCGCAGGCTCAGTAGTTGTGGCACGTGGGTTCAGTAGTTGTGGCTCACGGACTCTAGAGCGCAGGCTCAGTAGTTGTGGCGCACGGGCTTAGTTGCTCCGCGGCATGTGGGATCTTCCCGAAACCAGGGCTCGAACCCGTGTCCCCTGCATTGGCAGGCGGATTCTTAACCACTGCGCCTCTAGGGAAGTCCTTCATAAGTTTTTAAATTAAATTCTGTACATTGTATATAGGACAGTTGAGACTGAGGTTAATGGTATTTATTCCTCAGTATGGACAAACCTTTTTTGCGGGGGAGGTCCACTGTAAGTTTGAGGGGTTCAGTCAATCTGATGAGGAAGCTGATTTGGATTGGGGGTATTTTGTTGCCTTTAGTGAACCCCATGCTTCAGGTTTCTTTAGTGGTGGGCCGCTGTCTTGACCTTAGGATTTCTAGACTGGGTATATGCATTATTTGGATTTAACACAAGACAGTAGTTGCCTTAATACTTTGTGAAGTATTTAAAAATCCTCAAGTGTTATCACAACTCTTCCTGACTCTGTTGACCAGATAGCTGTGTTTGTGTGGGGAATAGTTTCCCTGTCCCCTGGTCATTGTTCTCAGACAGTTGTTGCTGAGACAGTCTTGTCTTGGTGAAACAATATTTTTACTACCCTTTCTCCCAAATTTATTTTCTGTTGTTCCCAAGGCCACAGATGTGCTAAGGCTGCTAACAGAAAAGAGATAACATCCATCAAAGCTGCCGCAGGAACTGCCTAACACACGCTGGCAGGCACTGGGAGAGCCTGCTTGGGAGTGGATCTAGAGGGAGGTGAATCAGAGGGTGGTTGGAATGCAAAGCTAAATCAGGGAGAGTCTGTTGATGTGGAGACAGTCTGCCATCATGCAGGATTAACACCTTGGCAAGGGTCCTGGGAAGTGGGTCTCCTGTAAGCTATTTGCTGACTCGTGGAATTTTGAAAAAAGTACCAGCCTTCATTAAATTAAGTAGAGATGCCAAAAATTGCCTTGCGAGACTCTGAAGGAAGGGATCAGAGGTTTAGAAAAGTGGAAATGCTATTACGGGGCTGTTATATAAGACTGAAAAATCCACAGTTGACCATGTTCTTTGGGAGGGAGGCCTGGAGGACCCTTTGCTTATTAGCAAGATGATAAAAATGCATGGCTAAGGAGGACATCAGCTGAGGCTGTTGTTAGGAGATGCTGTTACAGAACTGGGCATCCTAGTGGCCAAGGTATACAGGTAACCAGAGTAGCAGAGGCCATGTGGCAGCACTTAACTGTCAGATGCAGAGTGTGCATACTTGCCCTGTTAGTCAGCAAGGTCGAAATGGCACACAGGTGGAGCCTGAAACGCATGGACCTTTGCGTATAGCAGATAGAACATGGTGTTCATGGGGCAAGAGATAAGGGTAACAAGAGTACTGCTTAGCGTACGTAATTGAAAGAAATCAAGAATGAATGAGAAGAAGGCTCAGACCAGCAACCCCAGAGAAGTCACGATCCCTTTGCCCAGTCTTCAGATTGGAACCGGCTCTCAGACCCAGCGTCATCAGATGTAAGAACCTGAGGCACCAGAAGTAGGGCCCTGTGATGCCACGACAAGTATTTGGACTGGCCAGAAAGTTCGTTCGGGGTTTTCTGAGCTGTCTTCTGGAAAAACCCGAACAAACTTTTTGGCCAGCCCAGTATATCCAGTGGGATTTCCCAGACTTGCTCCAAAAGCCTGCAACCATTTACTTGAGTAACCATCACTGGAGAAAGGGGGATACTCGTATATTTTAAGAGCTATGGGATGTAGTATGTGGGTTGAAGCTTGTACTCAGGATCTAAAACACCATCCATGCCCCCCTTATTAGGGGAACTTGTGGGATCCAGGTAACTAATGTGGTGTGGAACCAGATCCATCTCACGGCGGTTCCGCTGGATCCACGTATTTTTAACTTTCTCTCTGCTTTTTCTCCTCTCTTTTCTTCTGCATTTCCCCTCTTTCCCTCTCCTCCTTTCCTCTCCTCTTCCACTTTTCCAGGTTCCTCTCACCACCCCTGCCCCCTGTCTCTTACACACACACATACACACACAGTACGCATGAACACTCATTCTGCATCCGGCACTGTGCTAGACACCGAGACCTCAGAGATGAAATCCAGTCTCTTCCGTCAGATCGCTCGCAGTGCAGAAAGGGAGAGAGGTGGGCTGGTGGGCAGCACATTGTAATAGGGTCCCCCAGAGAGTTGTGCGCAGGGGCTGTGGCGGTACAGAGGGGGAACCTCCGACTCAGCCAGGAGGGGACGAATAAAGGGATGCTTCTCAGAGCAATCATGTCTGACTTCATTCTTTTTTTTTTTTTTTGCGGTACGCGGGCCTCTCACTGTTGTGGCCTCTCCCGTTGCGGAGCACAGGCTCCGGACGCGCAGGCACAGCGGCCATGGCTCACGGGCCCAGCCGCTCCGCGGCATGTGGGATCCTCCCGGACCGGGGCACGAACCCGCGCCCCCTGCATCGGCAGGCGGACTCTCAACCACTGCGCCACCAGGGAAGCCCTGACTTCATTCTTGAAAGAAAAGTGAGCGTTTTCAGGCAGAAAATGAGGAATCCTCTGTGTACTTATGCTCATGTTCCAATGGCACCTGACTTATTTCAAGTTTAATCTCTTGGCATGTATTTCTAGTTCTGTAAATAGACATTTCATGGAAGATGCTGTTGGTTTTCAACCAGCCATGAGAACACTGAGAAAGGCATCTTTAAGCAGGGACTTCCCCCTCAGGAGTTTGGATTCTAGAAAAGAACTGGCTTCTACCAGATTATTTTATTTCACTCTCACAGATGACCTACCTTCTTGAAGCCTCGAGAATATTCCATGATTTGAGCAGAAAACTACTGTGGTTAGAGAAGCTAGAAATGTGGAAGAGTAGCTTCCCAGTAGCTCGGATTCTTTCTCCTGAATTCAATCTTGCCTTTGGAAGATGATTAATGGAAAAACATGGAATTTATAACCAAACGTAGGCTCAAGTCTTTGCTCTACCAGCTCTGAGTTGCATGATTCTAGGGCAGTTATCCAACCTCTCTATTATGGGGTCAGGCTCTTAGAGAAAATTAAAAATACAATATATGAAGGAAGAGGTCCATACCAGATCCTCAATGTCAGAGGTGGAACGGCTGTCTGAGATCAGCTCCACTTTCCTTTTACATAAGTCATTGTCCAAATTTACATGGCTGGTCAGCGTCCACGATAGAAATTAAACCTGGGTCTTCTGAGCTGCAAGACACAAGGTAGACTGGGAGCAAACGTTGCAGGGGAGAGATAGTCCCTACTTAGTAGGCAAGTTCATGGTAACAAACATTGTAAATTGATGAGGTTGCTAAGGCAACCAGTAGAAAACAGCCAAGATTCATGTTCAAATCCTGAAAAGAATTTTCCAGAGAACAGATGTGTAGCTACAGTATGAAAGAAAGAAAAACAAATGGATGAATGGCGATAGGTGAAGGGATCTACTGATGAATCTGTAGACAGGAGTACAGACTCAAAGCAAGATGGCTCCTCTCTCAGATCACGGGCCAGACGTGATGGGAGCAGGAGGTTGGGGTCCATGGTGCAGAGATGATGTCTGCTTGACAAGCCTGGGGACAGCTGTTCTGTCCCTAAGTGTGGCAAAATCTGTTTCTTTTAGATAAGCAGGAGGCTCAAGGGCCAAGCCATGTTAAAAGAAAAGGGAACCAGGCCAAAAACTTTGCTGCAGTGATTTGGGGGCCTCTGAAGGAAGGGAGATGGTGGTGATGGTGAGCAGTGCTTCTAGAATGTTGTGTGTGTGTGTGTGAGAGAGAGAGAGAGAGAGACAGAGTGTAAGCTCTCTGGATAGACTTCATTGAATTATGGAATGAATTATCCAAATAAGCATTTTGAAAGAAGTTGGGGTATAGGAGTAATGGGTTAGAAGTTTAGAGACATTAAAAAAAAATTAGAAAAAGGTTGACTCTGTTTAATGGCATGATAAATTGACCAATCTCATTTATATGTAGATTACAATTACAGTTCTTTGTCTTGAATCAAAATTATGAGTGGGTGTAAATTTGAATAGGAAATTACAGGGTCAAGGAAGACCTGATAGTGACTAGATATCAACGTCACTTAAGACCATGAAATGTGTAGAGGGAAAGAGACAGTAGGGGACTTGATGACCCAGTAAAGAGGGAAGTACTTAATATTAGAAAGGATGATTCCATTTAGAACAGAATGAGACTAGACTCGAGGGAGCAAAAGCGGGGCTTGGAGTGAGAAGCCGAGGCTGGGGCTGGTGCAGCTGGGAAGAATTTATGCAGACAATATTCAGCTCAGACAACTAGCTCAGTCGGCTGACAAAAGAAGAGAAAATCCAGGGATCCCATAGGAAAGGTTGAAGAATGTCTCTAAATACCACAGATAGAGCAAAACTGCTTAAGAGTGAAAGTTTTAACAATAAATACCACCGTTACTGAGAACTACCTCCAGACCCCATGCTGGTGATATTGCATACGTTATTTCTTTTTTTTTTTTTTTTTTTTTTTTTTGTGGTACGCAGGCCGCTCACTGTTGTGGCCTCTCCCGTTGCGGAGCACAGGCTCCGGACGCGCAGGCTCAGCGGCCATGGCTCACGGGCCCAGCCGCTCTGCGGCACGTGGGATCCTCCCGGACCGGGGCACGAACCCGCGCCCCCTGCATCGGCAGGCGGACTCTCAACCACTGCGCCACCAGGGAAGCCCGCATACGTTATTTCTAATCCTCACAACAACCTTGCTAAAAAAAAAAGTTATTATTACCATTTTACAAATAAAGAGTATGAAACCCACAGAGGTTAAGAAACACAGCTTGTGACAGAAGTTGTGTTTGAACTCAGGTCCAATGCCAAGGCACCGCCACAGTGCTTCCCACCCATCATTATTGCGAGGTGCTCGCAAATGTGTGTGTGCACCAAGCATTGCCAACACGCCGAACAAATAATATGGCTGTTTAATAACTGGAGTGGATGCTCTGATAAATGCCCACCCGCTGAAAAACATTGCTGATTTTGCCTTTTTGTATTGTACGACTTTTCTCGACTAGGGACATTAAAATGATTCACTTTATAACTTTTAGTGTCAAGTAGGGGATTTTCATGATTTTTTTTTTTTTTTTTACCATTTCAAAGGGAGTCCTTTTGCATAAGGACTGCATCTGCCTTTCCCAAGCCTGTCATGTCCTGCTTCACGTTAACCCAGGTTGTATGTAATTTGCATGCCAATAACATACACAGAGCAAGCACCCTTGTCAGTGTGCAAAAAGGCGTTGTATTCTTAATACAGATGTGTGACTATGAGGTACATGAGAAACACATTATGGAATGAATGAGAAAGAAAGGCAAATGAGCTCAGTCTGGGATTCTTAACTAGAATCTGATAGTGACCGGAGGTGATATGAGATGTCTTTGGCTTGAGATAGTGTCTGCTTGACTCTGGGTATCTTCATTACATTTATCTCATTTTTCCCAAGTTAATTAACGTTAACAACTTACTGTTGTTACTTCCTACCCTCCAAAGAACGAACCAGAAACTTCAGAGATCAAGATACTAAGAATCGCAGGTGTGTACCTTCTCAGAAATGTGTATACACCCCCACCTAGTGGCATCTCTGAATAATGCATCGGCGGTACTGATCTCTCAGATCTCCCAGGCGATGATCTGCAAAGTGGGTTGGTTCCAGGGATGATGTCATAGGGAAAAGCGAGAACCCGTTTCTGGAGTGGGGAAGGGAGGAAAAAAAAAAAAAAAAGGAAAATTTTAGGAACAATGTTTTGAAAACTTGAAAATAAAATACTAGATATTTCTGACATAAATTGGATTTTCAGAAATTGAGGGAGACTCATGAGCAGAGAGACTCACTACCTGAGAAGAACGGTTTATTTCCATGAACAGGAAAACACAATGTAACGAGTGTTCTTTCTTTCTTTTTTTTTTTTTTTGCGGTACGCGGGCCTCTCACTGTTGTGGCCTCTCCCATTGCGGAGCACAGGCTCCGGACGCGCAGGCTCAGCGGCCATGGCTCACGGGCCCAGCCGCTTCGCGGCACGCGGGATCCTCCCGGACCGGGGCACGAACCCGCGCCCCCCTGCATCGGCAGGCGGACCCCCAACCACCGCGCCAACAGGGAGGCCCCTGTAATGAGTTTTTAAGAGCTGGATTGAACTATGGTCTTAACAAAGTAGAGTAACTGAAGGAGGTCCAATACTGTATTGATTCCCTCCAGATGAGCCGAGGAACTGGGGACACATGTTGGTGAAATGGTTACAACTGTAAAACCCAGGGGGCTGTGTCTGGGAAAACCAGATTCTCATATACATATTTAACTGGGTCGATTGGAAACATGTGGGGATTGTGGGGAGTAGACATTAGACGGTTTTTACTGAATATGTTGCCCCATGCTAAGGATGAGGAAAACGGAGTTACAGGGATTCTGAATTACTTGCCCACCCTCTCCTAAGTACTCAAAGGCCAAGGTGGAATTCAAATCCAGGTCTATAATTCCAGATCCTGTTCTCTCCACCACATCGGTCTTGCGTTTCTTTGAACCATATGCGTTTAAAATATAATTTTAATGTTTACTTTAAATTGTACTTCTTTGTTGAATTATTGATAAGCTCAAATGGTACAAAGTTCAAAAAGTCTAGAAGTGTAAGAGCAAGTGAAAATCAAATGAAAACAAAAAGGGCAAGTGAAAGCAATCTCTCTCCTACCCCAGCCTTCATTTCTCCCTCCTAAGGCATTCCTCTCTTGCCAGAATCTTGTATATCTTTCCAGAGTATTTTATCCATATGTATAATTAAGAAATGGTAACATCGAAATGACGGAGTCTTCAACATTATAACAAATTTTATGATTAATGCAGAAAGTCACAAGAGGTTAATTAACTTAAGCCTCAAAATTAAAATTCCCTTGCCTGCTCCAATAGACTTTAAAATTCAATCAAAATTAAGTATAGAGAATTTTAAAAAGAAAATGTTAATTCACCATTCATTCGCTTGAATAGTTTTGAGTGACGACTAACGTAAGTCCTTAAAATGATGGTTTAATTTCTCTCTAAAGCTTATATGCATTCCCAAAACGCTCTTGCAGATCTTCCAAATACCCAGAGTCTGTCTCCCTTCCCTTTCTTTTATTAAAAATATTCTTCTTATTCCCAAATCCTTTTCTTGGTTATTAGATTGACCTTTAGCCAATCAAGTTGATTTTGGCGAGTGACACTCTCATCAAAGAGTCTGAAAATGCCAGTTTGGACTTTATTTCTGGATATGTTATGAGTAAGCTAGTTGGTCATTTCTCTAACCAGATGTCTTAATGTTTTCAAAATGCTTTAAAACTCTTTTCCCACATGTTGTTTTGTCAGGATGGGTCCAGTTTTCACATGCAGAGTGAATCAGATCAACTGCACTCCGTTTTACAGTACATTTTTGCAGGCTCTCCCATTTTTAGCCAAGTCACAGCTGAGCTTCCCTTGCAGCTAATTAGTACTTGTTCTCAAATTGGGCAGTTCTAACCCAAGCTAGGAGATGAGATGCAATTTACTTCCCCTCTCCTCTCCTAAAATTAACTAAATGTGAGCATTGCTTTGCTTTTCCCTTTGCACCAGAGTTTGGTTCCATCATAAAGAATCTGGCAGAACTCACAGTGTTCCAACCAATCTTGCTGTTCTGATTTGAACAAGAGTGGAATACTTCCTTTCTAAATCTCAGCTCTTTGGTTGCCAAGCAACCATTAATTTATGGTAACCAGCTAATATTTAAAATGATACATGATGATTAAATAGAACAGTATGCTTTTTCATATTCCTGAACGGAGGCAGCACTGGCCGGATGGGAATGAGTATGGTTGGTCTTGCAGAATCAAAACCAAACCATAAGGAATGCTGCTTGAGATTAAAAGGTAATCCTCCTGTCGCTTGCCTCAGCCCTGTAGGTGCGGTCCTAGAGAACACAGCGTATGTGGGGATTATGCAATCCGATGTAACAAAATTGGAGGAGCCCCTGGTACTGGAAGACCCTTGTCCCTCAAGAGGAATGACATGAACTGTGACTAAAATATAGGGCTCCTCCATATATATAGGTGAATAAAATAACACCTCACAGGATCAGAAGTCCAAGACATCTCTTAGGGTAAATGCCTATGGGAGAGAAAGAGGAGGAATCCTGGGATTGGAAAGGCCCTGCCAGCACTTCCACTAACTTGGTTAGGCTGAGTCTTTTAATCCATGCTTTTTAATGTAAGGACGTTTCACAGTGTGTGTAGCTGATGTATTAAATAAGCTAAATTTAATGGAATAGGAAAAGGGAATGGCTTTCTTTTTTTCCAACCTTTGCTTCCAGCAAGTTCCGTCAGATTTCCCCTCCCTTCTTCCGTGTGACATTTAGCGTAGGTCCTGCAATTTTCCAGTCACTTCACTTCTAAAAAGAGCTTCATATTGTTCATAAAGACCCATTATCCAGTGTTAAACCGTGCATCCCAGTCTATGTTAGAACCTCAGTGTTTCATCTGATGTAAACAGTTTCTTCTCCCCTGGTTGTGTCTGACCTGTGCCTTGGAGCCCTGCAGGTGGAAAGCAGGAATGGTTTGCTCTTTCTCTCCTCCTTGCTGGTCTACTTCAATTCTCCATCTCTGCTCTGAGCCTTCTGGTGTCGAGACAGGAAAGAGGAAGTTAGGGGGAAAGGAACTGAAGTCTTTTTACTTGTCTGGAGCTGTTTATTCTTTGCTGAGTTACTATTGCCCTTTGTGGGGCAGGGGTCCAAATGGTATCTTTCTCACTGGGCACGTGTGTGGATTCTTTAGGTATCCTGAAAGGACATCTGCATTTCACATTACTTAATGATCCTCTCTGCTTCCTGCACTGCTTGTTCAACTTACAGCTTCTCTGTGCCAGAGTCTCCTCATGCAAGGAGGTAGCCCTCTTAGACCAGGCACCTTGAAGATATCTCCCACCTTCCATAGGATCTACTTGGCCCCTTTTGCCATATCGATGATAGGAGTGAAGGCTTGCTATCATTGTCATATTTGATGAGGCAAGAGTTCTCCCTGATCTCTCAGACTCTGAGGATAGTTGTTCGTTTCTTTTGAAAAACTGTCACCATGCTGCTCTTTGGTGGCACCAGGGCGGGCCCATGGGGTTTTGCATCCAACCAGGCAGTGGGATACATAACAGATCATGCCTGCATCTCTAATCTCTGTGGGGTTTTGTCCTGGAGACTGCCTTTACTTGCCTAGGGCATGTGGGACAGGGTGACTATAGAACTCTACCCTTATGAATTTCTTCCCTCTAGTAACTTCAGTCTTGTCTTTATAGCTTGGATGGATGGTGAAATGAAAGTCAATGGACTGTCATTCCATTTTTCTTTTTGGTCATTCCATTTTTAATAAGTCTTGCCGAATGATATTTGGCATTTCTCCTTTAGATTTTGTGATACTTAACATCTATTTCCAGAGCTTTGGCCTTTGAAACTCTGTGATAATGAAATGTCCATTCAATATGTTATTATGAGGACGATCAGAAAATGAGCAACCTTTCCACAAAAGAAACAAAACTGCAGGACAGTATGATAGCTGCCCACCTTGGAGTCCACTGATTTCGCTCAGATGCCTTTGGTTTACATAGGTTGAAAGGCAGATGGGAAGTTTAGAGTTGGGACAAGGTCTGGGATCAGGAGAATGAAGATATTGAGAGGAAAGCTATGGTAAGGCAGCAGGACGTGTGGCTGGTAGACAGACAGAGGCTACAAAGTTTGGGAAATACTTTATTCCCCATCTCCTGTATTCCCCAGATGCAGGAGAGAAGATGGGGAATAAAGTATTCTTCTACCCTTGCTCTTATCCTTCAAACATGCTCAAGGCTATACACTCTGTGTTAGACTGGGTCCTCCAAGAAGTAGACACCTCACAGGATCAGAAGTCCAAGACATCTCTTAGGGTAAATGCCTATGGGAGAGAAAGAGGAGGAATCCTGGGATTGGAAAGCCAAGAAGAGCCATGAGATTGTCATGCAGGTATGAGTATGTAAAGGAGAGAGAGGGCGGGTGAGAAGATCGGGTGAAAGAGTCTAACACTGCAGCACATTCCCAGCAAAGTTCACCAAGGACTTGAGTTGTTCTAGAGCCTAAGTGGCCATCTGAGCTGTCCTGAATATCCCAGGAACAGACCTGCCTTGGTGTCCCTATCATCCACAGTCATCAGCTGGGAGCAGCAGCCCATGGGAAGCGTGGCCCCAGTGAAGACAAGGGAAGGGTTTCAGAGCACGGTGGCCCATCAGTTACACTCTCGCACTTTGAGACGTGAGAGGTGCATTTGCACGGTCACCTCACACCCTGAACAAAGAATGAATGAGCACCCCAATATTCATTGCAGCACTATTTACAATAACCAGGACATGAAAACAACCTAAATGTCCATCAACGGAGGAATGGATAAAGAAGATGTGGTGCATATATACAATGGAATATTACTCAGCCATAAAAAGGAATGAAATTGGGTCAGTTGTAGAGACATGGATGGACCTAGAGACTCATTCAGAATGAAGTAAGTCAGAAAGAGAATAATATCGTATATTAACGCGTATATGTGGAATCTGAAAAAATTGGTGTAGACGACCTTATTTACAAAGCAGAAATAGAGACACAGATGTAGGGAACAAACGTATGGATACATGGGGGAAGGGGGGGTGACGGTGGGATGAATTGGGAGATTGGGATTGACATACATACACTATTGATACTACGTATAAAATAGATAACTAATGAGAACTTACTGTATAGCACAGGGAACTCTACTCAGTGCTCTGTGGTGACCTAAATGGGAAGGAAATCCAAAAAAGAGGGGATATATGTATACATATAGCTGATTCACTTCGCTGTACAGTAGAAACTAATACAACATTGTAAAGCAACTATACTCCAATAAAGGTTAAAAAAAAAAAGAATGAATGAGTAAATGAATATACTTTCCTTTTTCTGGCTTAACCAGTAAGTTACTATTCAATCTATTCTTTCCTTCTTGGCCAAGTTTCCTGAAATAGAAGTACACACCCACTGTTATTCCTCTCATACTTTTCATTCATTTCTTCACCCACAGCAAGATGGATCCTGCACTCCACTGCACTGAAACTGCTCCAGCCAAGGCAGTCATTGACTTCCAAACTGCCCTGTTTCAAGAGTTGTGTGAGTTTGGAGCTCAGAAATAAATTCAGTCAGGGATGATAGCTGTGGATACAGGAATGTGGGAACAACCAAAAATCTAAGGGAGGAAAGGAGGAGATAAAAATATGAAAGTTTTACAAAAGCAAGGGAAGAAAAGAAGGAGGCAGAGAAGTTAAGGAAAAGGGGGGAATTTTAAAATAACTTTCAGGATATTGAAAAATCTTTTCAGATAGGCAGCCCAGGAAAATGTAGGAACTTCTTGGGGAAAACATTCAAATCTGCCATCTTCTGACTGATTTCAGATTTGTCAGAAGAGGTCAACAAAGACGGTAATATCAGTCTTCACCCTCCTTAGAGGCAAAGTGGTTGGCTAGGAAAGGATGTTTGCCTCTTCACTTAGAGCTTATACAGGTCTTGCATTTAACAGACTACTGTCTTTCTCTGGCCCTCTTCCCAGAGTTTCACAGACGCCTGTGCTCCTGGTGAAAGGATGGATCAGAGGTTACATGTCTCATGAAATGACAGGCCTTCAATTTAAATGTATATACTTCCCCTGTAAGTCAGAGTAAATTAATTAAAGCTTCTGGCATGTTAGCCAATGCAATTAGACAAGAGAAAAAATGCAGGTATAAAATATTAAGGAGAAGACAGAGTTAACCTTAATTTCAAATAATTTGATTGGCTATCTGGAAAACTCAAGAAACTAAAAAACAGTAAGATGACTCAGTGATGTGGCTGGGTACACAATTGATATTCAGAAACAAAATCCTTCACATCCACCAAAAAAAAAAAAAAATCCAATTAGAAGACAAGATAAAGGAAAAGGAACTCATTTACAAAAGCAACAATAACAAAGAAATATAACTATTATATAAATTTTATAATTTTTCAAGGTCTACATAAAGAAACTTCAAAATGCTCCTGAGAGACATAAGAAGACTTGAACAAATGGAAAGGTGAACTTAACAATGCAAAAATATCAATTCTCCCCTAAGTTCATCTGTAAGAATTATAAAATTCCAATTAAAAATGACAGCAGTTTTTTAGGGCGTCCCTCATGGCACAGTGGTTAAGAATCCGCCTGCCAATACAGGGGACACGGGTTTGAGCCCTGGTCTGGGAAGATCCCACATGCCATGGAGCAGCTAAGCCTGTGCGCCACAACTACTGAGCCTGCGCTCTAGAGCCCACGTGCCGCAACTGCTGAAGTCTGCGCACCTAGAGCCCATGCTCTGCAACGAGAGAAGCCACCGCAACGAGAAGCCCGCACACTGCAATGAAGAGTAGCCCCCGCTCGCCATAACTAGAGAGAGCCTGCATGCAGCAATGAAGACCCAACGCAGCCAAAAATAAATAAATTTTTAAAAAATGACAGCAGTTTTTAAGCTGGACAGCTGATTAAAATTTTTATGCGGTTATATAAGCAAGGAAAAAATAGCCAAAAATATTCAGAAAGAGGAGAATAATGAGGAGGAACTCCACCTGTAAAGCAGAGTATGTAATTATAATTAAAACACTCAACTACCATCATTTGAAAAAGGTGGATTATTCAATATATGGTGACACAACTAGGTGGCCATCTAGGAAAAAAAAAATTAGTGAAATCCATTCCTGCATATGTTACACCAGGTTGAATTTCAAATGGGTCAAAGGTTTAAATGCAAAAAAATAAACCATAAACTGAGCATAAGAAATAAAAGAATGTTTATAGGAATGGACAAGACTTTTCTAAGTGTGACATAAAATGAAGTAAAAAAACAAAAGATTGACAAATCTGACTTATTAAGAATTTTAAAAAATATGGTTAGTACCACTCAAAGTAAATAGACAATGACAAACCAAGAAGTATATCTGCAACTCATATCATAGAAGGTTAATTTGCCTAATATATAAAGAACTCCTACGAATCAATAAGAAAAAAACAGTAATCTAGTAGAAAAAATAGGCACAAGATAAGAACATGCAAGAAAAACCTCATCTTTACTCATAAAGGTGCAATGCAAATTAAAACTACATTGAGGTACCGTTTCCACGTATTAAATGGGCAAATATCAAAGTTTTATAACACACTGTGGGAATATAGGTAATGTAGAATGAAATAACCTGCATACAGGACAATTTTGTAATATCTGTCAAAGTTAAAAATCTATGCTTGACCTAGCAATTCCTCTTCTAGGAATCGTCATTCACATATTCTGGCATGAGGACATGACGTCTGTATTTGATTATTAAATGCCTCATTCGTTGTAAAAGCAATGATTGAAAACAAATATTGACCAGTAGGGAAACAGTAAAATAAACAACGGCACATCCATATGGTGGAATAATCCGGAGCCACTGAAAAAGGAAAAGAGGGATTCCTCATGTATGGATATGTAATAATCTGCAAGATATGTAGCCAGGCACAGGGCATGTGTTTAATATACTGCCATTTGCACAAAAAAGAAAAATGTGTTTGTATGTATTTGCATATATGTGCTTAAAATACTTCTATACATGTGCACTAGAACATTGATAACATTGGCTGCCTGTGAGGGAGAGGGAGTCAAGGGGTTGGGGACAGATGGGGAGAAAAATGTTTCAAAATATTTTTTGAATTTTGAACCATGTGAATATATTCTACTTTGATGCTTTAATATTTAAATATGGTTATATCTTCCTTTGATATTCTGGCACTTAAAAAATGCTGTGTTTGGGATATTCTAGAGTCCTAGTTCTCTATATGCTAATTTATATGTATAGTAAGATCTTATTCATCCAAAATTTAACTGTAGCATCACTTCTGGCTGCGATCAGGAAATAGCAAAAATAAGCCATCGAGCAGGCAAAATAGTTGTCCAAGTCCACGTACAAAATAAAGTTTAGGCACGTCCCTCACCAGAAATCTGTTAGGATTCCTTCATTCTATTTATTTAACTTATTTCTTGGAGACAGTTCTATCAAGCTTGATCACATGATTTACTCATGCAAAGTAGATAGGAAGGGGCAGGGTCTACTGAACACACCAAGAGTGTGTCAGCTCACATTCTGAGACGCATGTTGGGAGGAAAAAACTCTACAAAGCCAATCCCAGGATTTAAGACAGCAACATATGGGTTCATTCTGTACAGGAGCAAACCTCAGAGATCCTATCTGTATGACTGTGACCTTCTAATGGTGGTCATGAGGGACCGAATCACATTCAGGTATGCTCAGTAGGATGTGTTGAGACTGGTTTTCATACCTGATGTTTAAATGAAATAGAAAAGCTTTCAATGATAAAGAGTTTAAAACTTAGGCTCTCTGGAAAATAAAATGATAATTTTCAGACCGGTGGTGTTTTGGAGTATATTGTTTAAAATGCCTAACTGAAGATGTCATCAGAATGGCAGAATAACCGGTCAGAGATTCCTTTTTCTAATGAACACAAGAGAATTCCAACACAAAGTCTCAACAAATGAAAACATGGATATCTAAAATTCACAGTGGATAGGCAAAAATGAGTCAAGAACAGTATTCCAGCACAATAAAACAGTTGCATAATGCATGAGAGCCCAGAAGAAATTCTAACTTCTCTGTAATGGAATGACTTCAAAAATCATGAACAAAATGTAAAGAATGGAAATTTGTTAGCAAAGAAATGAGAGGAGTTGTAGCAGTTGTGAAACCAGGGCAGGTTAGAATAAAAGAAGCAGTAACATAATGATTAACTATCATAGGATAATTAAGAATGTTACTTTGACCCAGCTATCCATTTTTAGGAATTGTTCTTCTAGATATACTTAGACATGGGTGCAGAGATATATACACAAGGATTTGTGTACCCTTGTTGGAAACATATGTTTCCTTTGCTTTGAACTAATGAAACTAGAAGGAACTTAACCACTAACTGAAAAGGGACAGGTTAAATAAATTATGTTTTATCTACACAATAAAATTCTGTGTAGTCATTAAACAGGGAATACTGTATGTACTGATGTATAAAATTGAGCACTTTAAAATGAAAAGGCAAGTTGCAGAATATTATGTAAAGCATTATTATGTTAAAAATATTTTCTCTGTGTGTGTGTGTGTATCCTTGTACTTGTGTGTTAGGATATGAATGGGAAAAAGGCTTAGAAAGATACGTACCACACTGTTATAGCAGTTGATTGGAGATTTGGGAGGGATGGGAACAGGCCAGAAACTTACATTTTATGTTGCACATGGCAATCTTATTTGATTTTTTAAAATTATTTTTTAAGTGTTTAGAAAGAAGAATGTTGTTAACTCTTAAAAGTCCGACTGATGGAATAGATGAAGAAATTAAACCCAAACTGTAATTGGATTAAGATGAAGTAACACACAGTGACTGAGCTTGAGAATGGTATATAATGATTTCTCTTGCGTTTAAAAGGAATTCCTGAATAGGTGGTTTTAAATCAGTAAAAGTTGTTATCATGAATAGGGATTGTTTTGTCTGCCTACAACTCCTCCCTCGTTTTTCTGAGGCAGCACCTCTTTCTCGTGGGAAATACTCCTTTCCCCTTTGCAAACATTTGGCTTAAAGAATATTCAATTTTCTTTCCAACTCCATGCTCCCCACCACAAAATATAGGCCAGAAGGCAGATATCAAACCCCAACTGAACCAATCATATAACCACCACCTCACCCCAATTATAATTGATCATGCAGGTATCTACCTGACTCAGGAAAACCAATCACAGCTCTTTCTCATCATTTTTCAAACTGGACTTGGAGGAGAAGAGTCATTCCTGCTTTGACGGTGGGAATTAAGGGACATGCATCCTTGGAACAGTAACTACCCCTGTGGAGGAGGCCAGGCTGCAGTAGATCATGGAGCCAATATTAGAAAGAAGCTATGAAGAGAGATGGAGAGGAAAGTAATCCAGCTATAACAACTGCCCTGCATTCCTTCTTGCCGTCATGTGGGGAAAAAATTCTCCTTTTTGACTAAGTTGGTTCAAGTTGGGTTTCTGTCTTTCACAACCAAAAACATACTGGCTAATAGAAAAAAAAAAGATGAACAAACTAATACATTTATTTGCTTCCACCTTCATTTCAATGACAGTGTAAACATACGTGAATCTAAAAAGGAGCTGATTGGGCTTCCCTGGTGGCGCAGTGGTTGAGAGTCCGCCTGCCGATGCGGGGGACACGGGTTCGTGCCCCGGTCCGGGAAGATCCCACATGCCGCGGAGCGGCTGGGGCCGTGAGCATGGCCGCTGAGCCTGCGCGTCTGGAGCCTGTGCTCTGCAACGGGAGAGGCCACAACAGTGCGAGGCCCGCGTACAGCAAAAAAAAAAAATAATAAATAAAATAAATAAAAAGGAGCTGATTAATATTCAAAAGATTACAGATTAGGATAAGTATAACTTTTAGAATCTAAATCATAAAATCCTGGCATAGGGCAGTATTTATAAATTCTTAAAGAATATCTATTCCTCCAAGGCCATTTTTCTAGTTGAGTGATCAATCATTTGAGGAAAAAAAGGTAGAATGAATATTCACAGGTTCAAAGACTAGAGAGAGATTTTCTGTCCACGTCTCATCTCTAAATAAATTTAGAAGTTATTTTCAGCAGCTTACTGTGTGAGAAAACCGTGTTGAAAGATTTAATTGAAAACTCTGACAACTGCTAGGTGAATATTATGATCAGGATAATGCTGGACTCAAAAGAATATATGAGATCAAAAAACGGAATGAACGAAACACACGTTTAGACACGGCGAAATTAGTGCAAAGCTTCATGTCAGAGAACAGAGTCCAAAGTTCCTGTTTCCGGTGTTTAATATGAATAGAGATAAGAATGTTTTTGTTACTTAACCTTGTAGAATTGAGTTAAATAAAACTATCTTCAACCCATTTTAGAAAATAGTACATATAAATGCCGTCTATGTATAAAAAGGCATAATTGTTAAAGCAAAACAGAATAACAAGTAGGGAACGGAGAAGAACAATTCGGTAGAGTGGATTTCAAACTTAACTGCTATTTCTCGAAAAGATAAAATTCACTTCTCAAGAAAAATCTCATTCTATATTTAAAAACAAAGCCAATTTATAAAGTTTAAAAATAGAAGATGAACTAAGACATCACTACTAACTTGTGGGGAGAGTATAAATGGCATTTCGATATACTAGAAGACAATGGATACATTATTAATCATAATAGTCACTGTATAACATAATGAAAATGCACAACAAAAAAAGAACACTTAATTTTACATTCAGTCAAGGTAGCATTAAAACATATGAATGAAAACTTGTTTCTTTTTTAATTTAATTGATTAATTAATTTTTGGCTTCATTGGGTCTTTATTGCTGCACACAGGCTTTCTTTAGTTGTGGCGAGCGGAGTCTACTGTTCGTTGTGGTGCGCGGGCTTCTAGTTGTGGCGAGCGGGGTCTACTGTTCGTTGTGGTGTGCGGGCTTCTCATTGCGGTGGCTTCTCTTGTTGCGGAGCACGGGCTCTAGGCATGCAGGCTTCAGTAGTTGTGGCATGTGGCCTCAGTAGTTGTGGCACATGGGCTTAGTTACTCCGCGGCATATGGGATCTTCTGGGACCAGGAGATCCTGGACCAGGGATCAAACCTGTGCCCCTGCCTTGGCAGGCAGATTCTTAACCACTGCGCCACCAGGAAAGTCCCTGAAAACTTGTTTAAAATGGAGGAAAGTATGGCAGCCGTCAGAACTCTCCTTGCAGCCCTACAAGTCCATGGACTAATTGAGGAGAGCTCCAGCTGCTGGGCTGTGAAATCCATCCCTGTGGGAGGCTATGCCACCCACAGGCTGCTCCCATGGGATCTAAGGCATACCCATCCCTGGAGACAAGGGATTTCTCTGACTGACACTTCAGCTTGAGGACTCCCCAGTGATTTCCCAAGCCTCCTTAGTCTCTGTGGCACCCACCCTATCTCCTTCTTCCCTTCACTCCAGGTCAGACTTGCATTGTGCTCGATGACTCTCCCAGCCTTCTCTGGCTCCCTCCCCATATTCTCTCCCAGGCATTTCCCTAATAAACATTTGCCTAGTTAATCTGCTTCTCTGCTAACCCAGACTAACCCAGAGAGGGTGACAAAATAATGCATTTGTGGTGAGAGTGTACAGTATCAGGACGAGAGTGACCTCAGCAAGTTCAGGTAGCAGGCATGCTAGAACCTTCACATGTTAGTTGTGGCAAGAGAAGGAAGCGAGGATTAGATTTAACAGTCTAGTGGCTTTCCAAGGTGGGTAGATCCCAGGGGCAAACATGGATTTTGGGGAGGCAGAGTTCAGTACTTTGAGAAGGTCCCAAATAGGGCCTCAAATGCAGGACGTGTCAGCACCAGGCAGTAACCAGGGACACATAAGTGTGGTTGGCTCGTCTGTTCATGGAGAGCTGAGGGTTCAGGGAACAGAATCAAGCTTCCCAGGGAACAGCAATGGTTGAGGTGGAGCTGAGATCCAGTCCTAGTGGAGATTACAACCAGAAATGGATACAGAAGTTCTTTGGCACCAGTCATTGTAGAGGTCACAGTAGGAAAGTGTTGACCCAGGAGGCTCCTCCAGCCGCCACAGATCAGCTGTTAAGGAGCACTCATCACACTCATCAAACTCTCGTACTCATAGTACAAAGACCTGTATGTGGTTCTTGTTGGTTAGTATCACCTCAAAGAGTGGTGATTCTTAGGGGTGGGAAAGGCAGGGATGGACAACACCAACATGATAAAATAATAAATGAAAATATTGAAGACTTGGATGATCCAATTATTCAGGCAACTTAAATGCTTATGAAATTAGGTGAGAAAAATGCAAACTATACTTGTATATACTGTCACCCCCCAAAATCATAAACAAGTCATAGAGGTGTTTTTATTTTTTTATTATTTATTTATTTATTTTTAAACATCTGTATCGGAGTATAATTGCTTTACAATGTTGTGTTAGTTTCTGCTTTATAACAAAGTGAATCAGCTATACATATATATATGTTCCCATATCTCTTCCCTCTTACGTCTCCCTCCCACCCTCCCGATGCCACCCCTCTAGGTGGTCACAAAGCACTGAGCTGATCTCCCTGTGCTATGCGGCTGCTTCCCACTAGCTATCTATTTTACATTTGGTAGTGTATATATGTCCATGCCACTCTCTCACTTCGTCCCAGCCCACCCCTCCCCTTCCCACTGTCCTCAAGTCCATTCTCTACGTCTGCATCTTTATTCCTGTCCTGCCCCTATGTTCTTCAGAACTTTTTTTTTTTAGGTTCCATATATATGTGTTAGCATACGGTATTTGTTTTTCTCTTTCTGACTTACTTCACTCTGTATGACAGACTCTATATAGAGGTGTTTTTAAAATACCAGCCACCAACCTTCTAACAGCAGGAATTCTGCTAACACATTCTGTAACTATAACCCATTTGAAGAAGAAATGAATAATAAAAATATTAACAAGTTGTTTAATTTCTTGGTATATGAAAAATACTTTTTAAAAAATTGGCTTAGGAAAGAAATTAAGAATGCGATAAAAAACTATTTTAAAGTAATAATAAACATAGTTCTGCATATCAAAATGTTTTGGGATGTGGCCAGAACAGTGTTTAGAAGAAAATGTACTCATTTAAATGTCTTTAATAAGAAATTAAAAAAAAAAGATATTAATGAAAAAACTGCTACATTGCAAAATTCTAGAATAGAACAAAGTATTCATTTAAAGCAAAATAGGAAAATAATGTAAAAGTGTAAATGAATAATATGAAAAATAACTGGTATAAATCATTCATAAAATTAAGAGCTGGTTGTTTGAAGAGGAGAAGAAAATTAATAGACCTCCGATAAATGTAATTAAAAAGACATAGAATAATTCTGGTGCATAAAGGGATCTGGATAGATATCCATATATCTCCCGTTGCATCTCTTGGATTATCCGCAACATCTGCCAATTAAAAACATCAAAGTACACACACATACACACGCACACACAGATGCAAAATCCCGACGTTCCCCCAGTTGATCTTCTTTGCTGGCTTCTTCTCTTTCTGGCCATCAAATATTAGAGAGGCCCGTGCTCTGACCTCTTAGATTGATGCCTAGGTGATGTCCTCTGGTCTCTTGGCTTTAAAGATAGCCTTTTTTTTTTTTTTTAGAGTCTACAATGAACATTTTACTTGTTTTATAACATATCCAACTATCCATCCTTCTACCTATGCAACAATCCATTTTCTTTTTGGATGCGTTTCAGAGCAAATTGTAGACATTTGCATAGTTACCCCCTATATTCTTCAGCAAACTTATCATTATAAAGATAGTCTTTTTAAATTCAAACTTGCAGTTTGTTATCTCTATCCTTGAACTTTCCGTTGATCTCTAGATGTTTATATTTAGTTTCCTACTCAACATCTCGACTTCAATGCCTAATAAGATTTCTACATGCACCCACTCACAGCTTGTTTCTCCCTCAGTGTTCTTTCCCTTAGGAAATGACACCATGATTCATCAAGCTATTCAGGTATCAAACTTAGGCATTATGCTTGATACGTCTCTCTCTCTCATCTCATCACACATGGAATCCGTCAACTCGTCTTGTTGGCACTATCTTAGAATACATCTAGATTTCAGCTGCTTCTTACCACCTTCATTGCTATCACTTTAACCCGTATCTTCATCATCTCTTAATCTGGATTTTGCAATGATTCTAACAGCCTCCTGCTTCTTCTGTTCAACACCACCTCCCCCAGGAGACTGGGTGATTCTTTAAAAACTTTCTAGCGTCTTCCCATCACACATAAAGGAAAGTTCAAAGTCTTCCCTCCAGTTGTACAGCTGACTCCTTGACTCCTCTGCTCGAATGCCAGATCACATTATCAAAAATGGAACTTCATCACCACCACTCTCCATCTCTCTCCGCCCCCGTTCCTGTTTTATTTTTCCTCACAGTTACAGCTACCTAAAACAGCTATAGCAGTTATAACTACCTAACACTGCAGCATTTATTTGTGTATCGTTCATGGTCTGCCAGTCTCTCCCTCTGGGTACCAGAACACTGCACATACCCTTGCCCTGCCCCACCTTTATTACTTTTTTTTTTTTTAATCTAGAAACAGCAATTTCCCAAAACAGGCAGAAAGGTGGAGTGGAAATCCAGAAGGCAGTGCATGTTCTGAGGCTGTGAGAAGCCCATGTGTCATGGTCAGAGGCAGGTGCAATGAGCACAGTAGTTTCATCGTGCGCTAATGATTAGCGTTTTAATGCAAAATTGAGAAGCTATGACCTCAGTTGAAAACAGGTGTCCTAATGAATACCTGCTAGAAATATAGACAAGGCCTGGAAGTGCTACATGCGATCCATAAATATGAGAATTGGAGTTGAAGGTCCCTGGACTTGGATTTTCTTTCTAGTTGCTGGGTGGTGCTGAGAATGGATACTTTATTCCTCCAAGTGCATCTTAAGGTATCAGCAAAGCATGCTAGCTTTAATCCACCTTTCAGGGAAGAAGCTTATATCAAAGAAAGAATTAAAGAGTTATGACTTCAAACTACTCCAGGGACAGTGTATGGAAGTGCTGGGAGAGAAGTTCGGGGATCATCTTGACAGTCTGTGAGCCCTCAAGGAGATTGGCTGCACTTTTAAGTGGATGTCAGGAAGCACGGGAGCAGTAGCCTGGACAGAGGTCACCCACAGACATCCACAGTCAAGTAGGCTCTGGATCATCTCTTTTCAGGAGAACCACAAAGTGTGGTTCTGACCTTATCAAGAATGGTTGGCCATTCCAGGCTCAGTTAACTCACTAGTCTTTTAAATATAGATTGTAAAAATCCAGTAACACTCTTACATTTCAAACATAGCATTGGCACCAAAAGCTAAACTGCTGTACTAAAATCAAGTTACATCCGCCAGTTCTATATTTATGGACCACAGGCTTTAGAAAATGTAGAGGACAATCTGGAAAGCAAAGTAAGAAAATTTCATTTCAGAATAGCATTTGGTTGGGAGACTCCGGTCCCCAAGAAAGAATTGTCCTGGAGACCCCTTACCAAGATAGTCACGCAAGTAGATCTAGAGCATGGTTGGAGGCAAAATACACATTTTATTATTGTCATATGATAAATCTGAAAACCTTTTTTGGTCAGTTAAGAAGGAAAAACCACCTGGGACTAGACTTACAAGAATCTGGTGTTAGGAATGCAAATGATGGGATGAAGATATTTTTCTCTCTCCACTTTTAACTCCATCTCCTGAATATAAGCTCTATTTCCACATAGGCTTCCTGCAGCTCTACAGCTAAATACCTTCTCCTTTACACTAGGCGGACCTGGATGGTAGTAGAAGGAAGAGAACTTCTAACAAACATGAGTCTTGGGTTTCTTAAAACTGGACCAAAATAGGTGCTATGCCCACTCTTGGACCAATCTGTGGCCAGAAGGATGCCTGGCACTGTTTGATTATGACTGAACTAATTACCTTGATGGGGCATTGGAGAGAGAGAGAGAGAGAGAGAGAGAGAGAGAGAGAGAGAGAGAGAGTGTGTGTGTGTGTGTGTGTGTGTGTGTGTGTGTGTGTGTGAGTGAAATCATTCTGATTGCCTTAGGTCAAACAGTATGGTGGTGGAGTCAATTTCACCTAAACTGCATTTACCCTGGGATACGAGTAGAATAGGTATTGGGGAGTTCATTGGGGTTATTACTGGATCCTAGATTTCAAAAGAGTTTTGTCTTTTTTGTGCTTTTTTGGTTTTCAAATTGGCTGTAATGAACATGTATTTTGTAATAAAAAAGAAATAAAAAATAAAATTAGAAATAAAGAGAATCTATAGCAATGGAGAAAATGTTGAAAGTTTAGTCACAGTGAATACAATTGAAAAGGTCAGTGAAATGAATGACTTGTTAATAAAAATACAATATATCAATATTGAATCAAGAAATAAGGAATAAGAAGAACTGAAGGGGACAATGAGAAAGTTATCAAAGAGGCACCCTTCCTTCCTTCACCTCCCCTGTTCACCAGAATTTGAAAATTTTCAAAAAGTAAATAATCCCTTTTGGCAAAACATGGTATTAAAACTGTGGTGGACATTTGCCATGTTTGTGCCTGACAAGTATGTTTTGAACACCTTCCTATCTTGGGGGAGTTTCCCATAGTATAAATCCCTCTTTTCCAGGGTAGAACTTGGACCATGCTCTCTCAGACTCTCCTGCAGTCAGGCACAGGCTATGATCTTGACTTTGCCAATCAGAGACACCTGCACCAGATATCGGTTGTAAAGTGAATAATAGGAGAAAGTACGGAGTGAGGATCAACTTTGGGCAAATGTAGTGTCAGAGCTTCTGCTGTCTGTTCCCCAGAATCACTCATGGGGGCCACAGGGTCTGGGCAGCAGGAGGGGTACTTTGGCCAGAGCATGATGTGATTCTAGTGTTTTTGCTGCATAGACTCTGATTCTATCTCTCTGCCTATCTCAGATATCCAAATATCTTTGAATCGATTCCCTTTCTGACTACACTGTCTAAAACAGATTCTGTTGCTTGTAATAAAGAAGCAAACTGTTTATTCTATGGGACAATTTTGGACCTATCTTACAACTTGACAATCATTTTAATGTTAAATTTTATATTTTAAGATACCCGAAGATTCACAATCAGTTGTGTGAAATAATATTGAGAAATCCATGTACCCTTTACTCAGTTTCCCCCAGTGGTAATGTCTTGCAAAACTATAGTACAATTTCACAGTCAAGATATTGACATTGGTATGACATTGATACAGTCAACATACAGAACACATCCATCACCACAAGCATCCTTCATGTTCCCCTTTTATAGCTATGCCCACTTCCATTCTACCCCTACCCTCCTTAACCCCTGGCAACCACTAATTTTTTCTTTTCTATAATTTTGGCATGTAAAGTATGTTACATAACTGGAATAATATAGTATATAATCTTTTGGGATTGACTCTTTTTCACTCAGCATAATCCTTTGGAGATCTATCCAGAATGCTGTATGTATTGATAGTTTGTTACTTTTTATTGCTGAGTAGCATTCCATGGTATAGATTACTATAGTTTGTTTCATTATCCACCAATTGAAGGACATCGGAGTTGTTTCCAGTTTGTCTGTTATGAATAAAGCAGCTACAAATATTTGTGTACAGGTTTTGTGTGAGCGTAAGCTTTTATTTCTTTGGAATACATGCCCAGGAGTGCAAGTGGTGTGTCATATAGTAGTTGCATATTTAGTTTTTTAAGAAATTGCCAATTGTTATCTAGAATAGCTATACTATTTTACATTCCCACGAGCAATGTATGAATGATTCAATTTCTCTGCATACTCACTAGATTTAGATTGTCACTCTATGTTTTAGCCATTCTGATATGTAGTAGTGATAGCTCATTTAAGTTTTAATTTGCATTTCTCAAATGACTGATGATGTTGAACATTTTTCAGTGTGTTTATTTGTCATATTTGTATCCTCTTTGGAGAAATACCCCTCCATGTCTACTGCCCATTTTCTAATTGGCTTGTTTATTTTTATAATGTTGAGTTTTGAGAGGTTTTTAAATACGTATGTGTATATATATATATACACACACATATGTATTTTTTTAGATGCTAGTCTTTTGCTAGATATGTGGTTTGCAAATATTTTTTCCCAGTCTGTAGGCTGTCTTTTTTTAAATGTTTTTTTAATATAAATTTATTTATTTATGGCTGCATTGGGTCTTCGTTGCTTTGCGTGGGCTTTCTCTAGTTGTGGCAAGTGGGAGCTACTCTTCGTTGAGGTGCCTGGGCTTCTCACTGCAATGGCTTCTCTTGTTTTGGAGCACGGGCTCTAGGCGTGCGGGCTTCAGTAGTTGCAGCGCGTGGGCTCAGTAGTTGTGGCTCGTGGGCTCTAGAGCGCAGGCTCAGTAGTTGTGGCGCACGGGCTTAGTTGCTCCGCGGCATGTGGGATCTTCCCGGGCCAGGGCTCGAACCCATGTCCTCTGAATTGGCAGGCGGATTCTTAACCACTGCACCACCAGGGAAGTCCCTGTAAGCTGTCTTTCCATCGACTTAACAAGGTTTGTTGAACAGCAAAAATTTTAAATTTTGATGAAGTCAAATTCATTAATTCTTCCTTTTATGGACTGTGCTTTTGATCCGAAGGGCTGAGAACCAGGAGTGCCAGTATCTAAGGGCAGGAGAAGATCGATGTCCCAGCTCGAGCAAAGACAGCAAATTGGCCCTTCCTCCACCTTTGTGTTCTATTTGGGCGTACAGCAGATTAGATGATACCCGCACACTTTGGTGAGGGTAATCTTTATTTCCCTCCAGCTTCATTAAAATATAATTAACATATAACATTGTGTAAGTTTAAGGTGTACAATGTGATGATTTGATATACATATAAAAAAGTGAAATGAGTACCACATAAGGTTAATCAACACAACCCTCACCTCTTGTAACTATTTTGTTTTGTAGTAAGAACGTTTAAATCTGCTCTCAGCAACCTTCAAGTATGTAATATCACATTGTTGGCTATAGTCACTGTGCTGTATATTAGATGCCCCACATTTATTCCTATTATAACTGGAAATGTTTACCCTTTGACCAACATCTCCCCATTTCTCCCACCCCTCGTCACTGGCAACCGCCATTCTGATCTCTGTTTCTATTAGTTCAGCTTTTTGTTTAGAATCCACATATAAGTGAAATCATACAGTATTTGTATTTCTTTGACTTACTGCACTTAGCATAATACCATCAAGGTCTGTCCATATTCTCACGAATGGCAGGATTTCCCTATTTTTCATAGCAGTATAGTATTCCATATACATTATACCACATTAATATATATTATATATATAACATATAATTTTATATGTGTGTATATACATATACGTGTGTGTGTATGTACATATATATATATATATATCACAGTTTCTTTATCCATTCATCCATTGATGGACATTTATGTTGTTTCCATATCTCGGCTATTGTGAATAGCGCTGCAAAAGGACATTGGGGTGCAGGTATCTCTTTGAGATCCTGATTAACATTTCCTTTGGGTATACACCCAGAAATGGGATTGATAGTTCTATTTTTAATTTTTTGAGGAACCTCCATACTGTTTTCCATAGTAGCTGTACCAATTTGCATTCCCACTAACAGTGTACAAGGGGTCCCTTTTCTTTACATCCTTGCCTCTTGTCCTTTTGGTAACAGCCATTCTAATGGGTGTGAGGTGATATCTCACTGTGGTTTTCATTTTCATTTCCCCAATGCTTACTGATGTAGAGCATCTTCTCATGTACCTGTTGTCCTTTTGTATGAATTCTTTGGGAAAATGTCTATTCCATTCCTCTGCCCATTTTTTAATCAAATTATATATTTCCTTGGTATTAAGCCATATGAGTTCCTTATATATTTGGCATATTAACCCCTATCTGATATATGGCTTGAAAACATTTCACCCATTCTGTAGGTTGTCTTTCCTTTTTTTAAAATAATTAATTAATTAATTAATTTGTTTTTGGCTGCATTGGGTTTTCATTACTGTGCGTGGGCTTTCTCTAGTTGCGACGAGTGGGGACTACTCTTCGTTGTGGTGCACGAGCTTCTCATTGCAGTGGCTTCTTTTGTTGCAGAGCACGGGCTCTAGGCGCCTGGGCTTCAGTAGCTATAGCACGCGGGCTCAGTAGTTGTGGCTCGTGGGCTCTAGAGCACAGGCTCAGTAGCTGTGGCGCATGGGCTTAGTTGCTCCGGGGCATGTGGGATCTTCCCGGACCAGGGCTCGAACCTGTGTCCCCTCATTGGCAGGTGGATTCTTAACCACTGCGCTACCAGGGAAGTCCCTGTTTTTCCATTTTATTGTTTCTGTTGCTGTGCAGAAGCATTTTTGGTTGATATAGTCCCACTTGTTTATTTTTTATTTTGTTGCCTGTGTTTTTGGTGAAATACCCACAAAATCATTGCCGAGACCAATGTTAAGAAGCTTCTAACCTATATTTTCTTCTGGGAGTTTCACTGTTTCAGGTCATACATTTAAATTTTTAATCCATTTTGAGTTGATTTTTGTGTGTGGTGTGAGATAAGGGTCTAAGTTCATTCTTTTGCATGTGGATATCCCATTTGTTGAAGAGACTATCCTTTCCCCATTATGAATTCTAGGCTCCGTTGTCAACGACCAGTTGACTATATATGCGTGGGTTTATTTCTGTGTTCTCTGTTCTGGCCCATTGGTCTTTATGTCTGTCTCTATGCCAGTATCATACTGGGTTTTTTTTGTTTTTTTTTTAAGATTTTATTTTGTGAGAGCAGTTTTAGTTTTAGGTTCACAGCAAAATGGAAAGGAAAGTACAGAGATTTCCCATTTGTTCCCTGCCCACCACTAGCATAGCCTCCTCCATCCTCAACATCCCCCAGCAGAGGGATATGTTACCACTGATGAGTCTACATTGACATATAATCACCCAAAGTCTGTAGTTTCCAAGGGTTCACTCGTTGTACATTATATGTGTTTGGACAAATGTATAATGACATATATTCGCCAGGGTAGTTTCCCTGTCCCCAAATTCCTCTTTGCTCCACCTCTTAATCCCACCCTCCTCTCCTGAAATCCCTGGCGACCACTGATCTTTTTACCATCTCCATAGTTTTGCCTTTTCCAGAATGTCATATACCTGGAATCATACAGAATGTAGCCTTTTCAGATAGACTTCTCTCACTTAGTAGTATGCATTTAAGGTTTCTCTGTCTTTTTGTGACTTGATAGCTCATTTCTTTTCAGCAGTGAATAATGGTCCATTGACTGGATGTGCCACAGTTTATCTGTTCTCCTGCTGAAGAACATCTTGGTTGCTTCAATGCTTTGGCAATTATGAATAAAGCTGTTATAAATATATGTGTGCAGGTTTTTGTGTGGACATAAGTTTTCAACTCCTTTGAGTAAATACCAAAGAGCACAATTGCTGGATCATGTAGTAAGAGTACGTTTAGTTTTATAAGAAACTGACAAACTGTCTCCCAGAGGGGCTGCACCATTTTGCATTCCCACCAGCAATGAGTGAGAGTTCCTGCTGCTTCACATCCTCACGAGCATTTGGTGTGGTCAGTGTTCTGGGTTTTGGCAATTCTAATAGGTGTGTATTGGTATCTCAGTGTTGTTTTAATTTGCATTTCCCTAATGACATATGATGTGAAGTATCTTTTCAAATGCTTCTTTCCCATTTGTCTATCTTCTATGGGGAAGTATCTTTTAAGATCTTTGAAACATATTTTAATCAGGTTGTTTGTTTTCTTACTGTTGAGTTGTAAGAGTTCCTTGTGTATTTTGGATAACAGTTCTTTGTTGGATGTGTCTTGCAAATATTTGCTCTCAGTGTTTAGCCTGTCTTTTCATCCCATTGACATCATCTTGTACAGAAAAGAAGTTTTAAATTTTAATGAAGTCAAGTTTATCAATTGTTTCTCTCATGTATCATGCCTTTGATGTTTTACCTAAAAAGTCATTGTAAGGTCATAGCCTAGGTCATCTAGGTTTTCTCCTATGTTATCTTCTAGGAGTTTGCTAGTTTTTATTTGATTTTATTTCATTTTAATTTATTTTATTTTATATTATTATTTTTTAATAGATCTTTATTGGAGTATAATTGCTTCACAATACTGTGTTAGTTTCTGTTGCACAACAAAGCGAATCAGCCATATGCATACACACGTCCCCATATCCCCTCCCTCTTGAGCCTCGCTCCCACCCTCCCCATCGCACCCCTCTAGGTCATCGCAAAGCACCAAACCGATCTCCCTGTGCTATGCTGCTGCTTCCCACCAGCCAACTATTTTACATTCGGTGGTGTATATATGTTGATGCTACTCTCACTTCGCCCTAGCTTTGCCCTCCCACCCCATATCGTCAAGTCCATTCTCTATGCCTACCTCTTTATTCCTGCCCAGCAACTAGGTTCATCAGTACCATTTTTTTTTTTTTTTAGATTCCATATATATGTGTTAGCATACGGTATTTGTTTTTCTCTTTCTGACTTACTTCACTCTGTATGACAGACTCTAGGTCCATCCACCTCACTACAAATAATTCAATTTCATTTCTTTCTATGGCTGAGTAATATTCCATTGTATATATGTGCCACATCTTTATTCATTCATCTGTCGATGGACATTTAGGTTGCTTCCATGTCCTGGCTATTGTAAATAGAGCTGCAATGAACATTGTGGTACATGCCTCTTTTTGAATTATGGTTTACTCAGGGTACGTGCCCAGTAGTGGGATTGCTGGGTCATAAGGTAGTTCTATTTTTATTTTTTTAAGGAACCTCCATACTGTTTTCCATAGTGGTTGTATCAATTTACATTCCCACCAACAGTGTAGGAGGATTCCCTTTTCACCACACCCTTTCCAGAAATTATTGTTTCTACCTTTTTTGATAATGGCCATTCTGACTGGTGTGAGGTGATACCTCATTGCAGTTTTGATTTGCATTTCTCTAATAATTAGTGATGTTGAGCATCTTTTCATGTGCCTCTTGGCCATCTGTATGTCTTCCTTGGTGAAATGTCTATTTAGGTCTTTCACCCATGTTTTACCTGGATTGTTTGTTTTTTTGATATTGAGCTCCATGAGCCGTTTGTAAATTTTGGAGATTAATCCTTTGTCAGTTGCTTCATTTGCAAATATGTTCTCCCATTCTGAGGGTTGTCTTTTCATCTTGTTTATGGTTTCCTTTGCTATGCAAGAGCTTTTAAGTTTCATTAGGTCCCATTTGTTTATTTTTGTTTTTATTTCCATTTCTCTGGGAGCTGGGTCAGAAAGGATCTTGCTGTGATTTATGTCGAAGAGTGTTCTTCCTATGTTTTCCTCTAAGAGTTTGATAGTGTCTGGCCTTACATTTAGGTCTCTAATCCATTTTGAGTTTATTTTTGTGTATGGTGATAGGGAGTGTTCTAATTTCATTCTTTTACATGTAGCTGTCCAGTTTTTCCAGCATCACTTATTGAAGAGGCTGTCTTTTCTCTATTGTATGTTCTTGCCTCCTTTGTTGTAAATTAGGTGCCCATATGTATGTGGGTTTATCTCTGGGCATTCTATCCTGTACCATTGATCTATATTTCTTGTTTTGTGCCAGTACTATACTGTCTTGATTACTGTAGCTTTGTGGTATAGTTTGAAGTCAGGGAGCCTGATTCCTCCAACTCCATTTTTCTTTCTCAAGATTGCTTTGGCTATTTGGGGTCGTTTGTGTTTTCATACAAATTGTAAGATTTTTTGTTCTAATTCTGTGAAGAATGCCATTGGTAGTTTGATAGGGATTGCATTGAATTTGTAGATTGCTTTGGGTAGTATAGTCATTTTCACAATATTCATTCTTCCAATCCAAGAACATGGTATATTTCTCCTTTTTATGTCATCTTTGATTTCTTTCATCAGTGTTTTATAGTTTTCTGAGTACAAGTCTTTCACCTCCTTAGGCAGGTTTATTCCTAGGTATTTTATTCTTTTTGTTGCAATGGTAAATGTGAGTGTTTCCTTAATCTCTCTTTCTGATTTTTCATTGTTGGTGTTTAGGAATGCCAGAGATTTCTGTGCATTAATGTTGTATCCTGCAGCCTTACCAAATTCATTGATTAGTTCTAGTAGTTTACTGGTGGCATCTTTAGGATTTTCTATGTATAGTATTATGTTATTGGAAAATAGTGACAGTTTTACTTCTTCTTTTCCAATTTGTATTCCTTTTTATTTCTTTTTCTTCTCTGCTGTGGCTAGGACTTCCAAAACTTTGTTGAATAAGAGTGGCAAGAGTGGACATCCTTGTCTTGTTCCTGATTCTAGTGGAAATGCTTTCAGTTTTTCACCACTGAGTATGATGCTTGCTGTGTGTTTGTCATATGTGGCCTTTATTATGTTCAGGTAGGTTCCCTGTATTCCTGTTTTCTGGAGAGTTTTTATCATAAATCGGTGTTGAATTTTGTCAAAAACTTTTTCTGCATCTATTGAGATGATCATATGGTTTTTATTCCCTAATTTGTTAATGTGGTATATCACATTGATTGATTTGCATATATTGAAGAATTCTTGCATCTCTGGGATAAATCCCATTTGATCATGGTGTATGATCCTTTTAATGTGCTGTTGGATTCTGTTTGCTAGTATTTTGTTGAGGATTTTTGCATCTATGTTATTGGTCTATAATTGGTCTATAATTTTCTTTTTTTGTGATATCTTTTTCTGGTTTTGATATCAGGGTCATGGTGGCTTTGTAGAATGAATTTGGGAGTTTTTCTCCCTCTGCAATTTTTTGGAAGAGTTTGAGAAGTATCGGTGTTAGCTCTTCTCTAAATGTTTGGTAGAATTCACCTGTGAAGCCATCTGGTCCTGGACTTTTGTTTGTTGGAAGATTTTTCATTACGGTTTCAATTTCATTACTTGTGATAGATCTGTTTATCTTTTCTAATTCTTCCTGGTTCAGTCTTGGAAAATTGTACCTTTCCAAGAATTTGTCAATTTCTTCGTGGTTGTTAATTTTATTGGCATATAGTTGTTTGTAGTAGTCTCTTATAAGCCTTGTAATTCTGCAGTGTCCATTGTGATTTCTCCTCTTTCATTTCTAATTTTATTGATTTGCATCCTCTCCCTTTTTTCTTCATGAGTCTGGCTATGGGTTTGTCAATTTTGTTTATCTTCTCAAAGAACCAGCTTTTAGTTTTATTGATCTTTGCTATTGTTTTCTTTGTTTCTATTTCATTTATTTCTGCTCTGATCTTTATGATTTCTTTCTTTCTACTGACTTTAGGTTTTCTTTGTTCTTTTTTCTCTAGTTGTTTTAAGTGTAGGGTTAGATTGTTTATTTGAAATTGTTCTTGTTTCTTGAGGTGAGACTGAATTGCTATAAACTTCCCTCTTAGAACTGCTTTTGCTGCATCCCGTAGGTTTTGGGTCATTGTGTTTTCGTTGTCATTTGTTTCTATGTATTTTCTTATTTCTTCTTTGGTTTCTTCAGTGATCTCTTGGTTATTTAGTAGCACAATGTTTAGCCTCCATGTATTTGTGTTGTTTACAGTTTTTTTCCTGTAATTGATTTCCAGTCTCATAGCATTGTGGTCAGAAAAGATGCTTGATACGATTTCAATTTTCTTAAATTTTCTGAGGCTTGATTTGTCACCCAAGATGTGATCTATCCAGGAGAATGTTCCATGTGCACTTGAGAAGAAAGTGTATTCTTCCACTTTTGGGTGGAATGTTCTATAAATATCAATTAGATCTATCTGGTCTATTGTGTCATTTAAAGCTTGTGTTTCCTTATTTATTTTCTGTTTGGATGATCTGTCCATTGGTGTAAGTGGGGTGCTAAAGTCCCCTACTATTATTGTGTTACTCTTGATTTCTCCTTTCATGGTTGTTAGCGTTTGCCTTATGTATTGAGGTATTCCTATGTTGGGTGCGTGAACATTTATAATTGTTATATCTTCTTCTTGGATCGATCCCTTGATAATTATGTAGTGTCCTTCTTTGTCTCTTGTAATTGTCTTTATTTTTAAGTCTATTTTGTCTGGTAATAGAATGCTACTCCAGTTTTCTTTTGGCTTCCACTGGCATGGAATATCTTTTTCCATCCCCTCACTTTCAGTCTGTATGTGTCCCTAGGTCTGAAGTTGGTCTCTTGACAGCATATATATGGGTCTTGTTTTTGTATCCATTCAGCCAGTCTATGTCTTTTGTTTGGGGCATTTAATCCATTTACATTCAAGGTTATTATTGATCTGTATGTTCCTGTTACCATTTTCTTAATTGTTTTGGGTTTGTGTTTGTGTGTCTTTTTCTTCTCTTGTGTTTCCCCCTTAGAGAAGTTTCTTTAGCCTTTGTTGTAAAGCTGGTTTGGTGCTGCTGAATTCTCTTAGCTTTTGTTTGTCTGAAAAGCTTTTGACTTCTCCATCAAATCTGAATGAGATCCTTGCTGGGTAGAGTAATCTTGGTTGTAGGTTTTTCTCTTTTATCACTTTAAGCATATCCTGACACTTCCTTCTGGCCTGCAGAGTTTCCACTGAAAAGTCAGCTGATAACCTTATGGGGATTCCTTTGTATGTTATTTTTTGTTTTTCCCTTGCTGCTCTTAATATTTTTTCTTTGAATTTAATTTTTGTTAGTTTGATTAATATGTGTCTTGGTGTGTTTTTCCTAGGGTTTATCCTGTATGGGACTCTCTGTGCTTCCTGGACTTGAGTGACTATTTGCTTTCCCACATTAGGGAAGTTTTCCACTATAATCTCTTCAGATATTTTCTCAGACCCTTTCTTTTTCTCTTCTTCTTCTGGGACCCCTATAATTCAAATATTGGTGTGTATACTGTTGCCCCAGAGGTCTCTGAGATTGTCTTCAATTCTTTTCATTCTTTTTTCTTTATTCTGTTTCTCGGCAGTTATTTCCACCATTTTGTCTTCCAGCTCACTTATTCATTCTTCTGCCTCAGTTATTCTGTTATTGATTCCTTCTAGTGTATTTTTCATTTCAGTTATTGTGTTGTTCATCTCTGTTTGTTTGTTCTTCTAGATCTTTGTTAAACATTTCTTGTATTTTCTCAGTCCATGTTTTTCCATTCTATTTCTGAGATTCTGGATCATCTTTACTATCATTACTCTGAATTTTTTTTCAGGTAGATTGCCTATTTCCTCTTCATATATTTAGTCTTGTAGGTTTTACCTTGCTCCTTCATCTGTAACATATTTTTTTGCAGTCTCATTTTTTTTTTTTTTTTTTACGAGTGGTATTGTTTTCCTGTTTTACTGGTTGTTTGGCATGACGCTTCCAACACTGGAGTTTATAGGCTATTGGGTAGAGCTGGGTCTTGGTGCTGAGATGAGGAATTCTGTGAGACCTCACTCCGATGAATATTCCCTGGGGTCTGAGGTTCTCTGTTAGTCCAGTAGTTCAGATTTGGAGCTCCCACCTCAGGAGTGAACCCTAGGCTCACAACTCAAGATCCCGCAAGCCGCGTGGGGTGGCAGAAAAAGAAAAAGGTAAAAAATAAAATTAGACTACGAAACTAACAGATATGTTAGAAAGAATGTAAAAATAAAAATATAGATGAATCAACAACTGGAAGGTACATCAGTACCACAGTAGTAAAAAAGAGGAGGGAAAAGGAAAAAAAATAAAAATAGTGGCAGGGGGAAGGCCTTGGCTGTGGAGAGTTGGGCCTAAGCAAGGGCAAGGTTTGGGTGGTGGGCGGGGCCAATGCTCAGGACCCAGTAGGATGGAAAAGGCCCTGGGGGCTGTGGAGGGTGGGGCTTAGGCTCAAGGAACAGAAGGGGCCCAGGCATGCCCCCCACCCCGGGTCTCAGAGGGCAGGGGCCCTCACCTCGGAGCCTAGCAGGCTTCCTGGGCTCAAAGGGGTGGGGCAAAGCCCTCTCCTCCTCTCCTGCTCCTCCAGTCTTGGGTCTGGGAGGCCCCCTCTCTGCCTCTCCTGATCTCCCCGGCCTCCCTACTATGCCTCCAAGACCAGTGCAGCCAGAGCCGGGTGGGGAAGGGGAGGCATTGGAGGGCAGGGAACTGGCGTGGGAGTTCAGCAGGCTCCCGTGCCCGAGTGGGAGGGGCAATCACCCTCTCTGTTCCTCTCCCACTCCTCCCAGAGGGCCCCTCCCGCCTGCCTCTCCTGATCTCCCCGGCCTCAGGGGCCCCGATCTTGTCTGGCCTCCTCTTCTCCTCCCGCCTCGGTCCCCCTGCATCCTACTGGTTCACTCTGGGGTTCCTCCCATTTCCTTGGGGGTCAGAGTCTCCCACCAGCGGCCGGCAGGCGCCCTAGTTGTGGGGAGATACTAACTCCACATCTTCCCACACTGCCATCTTAGTTTTATAGTTTTAAGTTCTATATTTGGGTCTGTGATCAATTTGGGGTTAGCTTTTGTGAAGAGTATAAGGTCTACATCTAGTTTTTTTTTTTTTTGCCTCTGGATATACACTAGTTCCAACACGATTTGTTGAAAAGACTCTCTACTATACAGCACAGGGAACTCTGCTTAATATTCTATAATAACCTAAATGGGAAAAGAATTTGAAAAAGAACAGATACTTGTATACGTATAACTGAATCACTTTGCTGTACACCTGAAACTAACACAACACTGTTAATCAACTATATTCCAATATAAAATAAAAATTAAAAAAAAGAAAAGAGTCTCTTGCTACATTCTGTTGCCTTTGCTCCTTTGTCAAACATCAATTGACTATATTTATGTGAGTCTATTTCTGGGCTGTTTTCTATTCCATTGATTTGTCTATTCTTTCCCCAATATCACATAGTCTTAATTATTGTATCAGTATAGTAAATCTTGAAATTGAATTGTGTCAATCCTCTAACTTTGTTCTTTTCCTTCAATATCGTGTTGGTGAGTCTTTTGCTTCTCCATATAAATTTAAAATCAGTTTGTCAATCCACAAAATAACTTGCTGGAATTTCAATTGAAATTGCACTGAATCTATGGATCAGTTGGAAAGAAATGACATCTTGACAATATTGAGATTTCCTATCCATGAACAATAAATATTTTTCCATTTATTTAGTTTGATTTTGTTCACAAATTTTTGTAGTTTCCCTCATATAGATCTTATACATATTTTGTTCTATTTATACCTAGGTATTTATTGGGGGGGTACTGATGTAAGTGTTATTGTGTTTTTAATTCCAAATTCCACTTGTCCATTGATAGAGTTTGATGCTGGTTTGATTACTGTAGCTTTGTAATATATTTTGAAATCAGGAAGTATGATGCCTCTAGCTTAGTTGTTCTTTCTCAAGATTACTATGGTATTCTGGGTCTTTTGTAGTTCCATATGAAATTTAGGATTGTTTGTTCTATTTCTGTAAAAAATGTCATTGGAATTTTGATAGAGATTGTATCTAATCTGTAGGTTGCAGACTATCATGAGAATAGCCATGTTCATTCCAGGGATGCTGTTTCTAGATGAAGAAAAACATCTAATTCTCAAGGTGCTCTTGAGATTTGTATAAGAGAAGATAGAGTTTTCTTCCCAGCTTTGAGTCACCATTGATTATCTGGACCTTGAAGCAGCAGTGCATGTGCCCAGAGTCTTACAAAGACAAATACTCTTAAAATCACTTGTTTGTTTGCAGATCAGTTACCTGACCTCTTCTGCCATGCTCTGTATCATAAGAATCTAAGTTTCCCAAGGCCCCCTCCTCTGTGAATTCTAGGAAAATTCAGCCAAGAGGAAGAGGGTGGAAGTGGAGATAAAGCCAGGGTATTTATCCTTCTCTGTCTGCTTCAGCTGGCCCTTCAGTGCCACCTGTATCTCCTCTGTGGCTACAGCTCCCCCTGGACAGCTCTGTCTCCTATGGTCCAAGCTTGCTGAGCAGATCCAATATGGCTCCATCTTTGCTGGGTGGCCCCAACTCCAGGTCTCTGGTAACATTCTATCCTTTGTTCCCCCCAGCCTTCAGGATTGTAGTAGCTTCTTGATGGTAATTTTGGGGTGGTCTCATTGTCCCCCCACCCGTTCTTCCATCATCTGTGTATCCAATTACATGTATCATATTTCCTCTGTCTGAAATATCTACAGTGGTTTCTGTTTTCCTGGGAGGACTCCAACTCTTAAAGGCTCTCATAAAAATAATGCCACGTTGAACAGTTTGAACAAGGACACCTAGGTCTCTGGGTGAAACAGAAAGCAGTATAGAAATAACATAAGAGATATAAAATCTACTTCCTCTTTTCACATTATGTTAGTTGTTAAGTATAGGGTTGCCCTGTGACACAACCATATGGAAAACCATTCACATTCTAGTCCATGTAATTGGCAGTCCTTAGAGTTGTGCAGTTCACAACATGGTCATCTGTACCTAACAAACTTCGGTGGGTAGATATTGCCCAAAGCTCATTTTTATTGGTTAGTGACATCTAGTTATTTGTAGGACTGGAGTCAACTCTAAGACATAGAAAGAAAGAAAAACAACAACCCACAGTAGCCTAAATAAAACAGTAATTTTCTCACATATAAAAGTCTGTAGGGATGTAGTTCAGGGCTGGTGTAGATGCTCATCTCCACAAAGTCCCTAGCCACCTAGACACTGGATTCCTTCTAGCTCACCAATCTGCCATCTCTCAAGTGTGAACCTCATTCTTATTATCCGTGAGACATATGCCTTCCAGACAGCAGAATGGAAGAAAGGGCCAAAAAAAGTAGGGGGAGGGGGCACAGGTAGGCAATGGGAAAATGCCAGATATCCCCTAAGGGAGATTTCAAATAGGTACCACATGGCACTCCTACTTAGATACCTTTGGCCAGAACTTTCAGAAGTGAGGGTTGGGTGGACCTAGGTTTTTCCTTCTCTGGTCTCTGCTTATCTTTATGGGGGAAACAGAGAAACAGTTCCCATAAGTTGATGCTGATGCTCTGGCCTTAAGTCTAGAGCGACTTCTAAGGCCCCCAGAGAAGGAGGAAATAGAGACTAAATCAGAAACCTAGACTCACAGGCTTTGAGTACTAGATTTTACAGATATGGGACATTAGGTAAAAATCACATAACTAGTTAATGAGAAATGTTGGACTGAAAGCTGGGTCTTCTGATTCCTAGTTCAGTGATCTTTTCATGATATGTCATCTCTTGGGGAAGACTGTTCTTTCTTTTCCCTGTGGCATATTACATAGCTGCAAATTCTTGGCAGTTCCTCTCCTCAGGTGGTGGAGTTTATTTTTCTATTCCTTGAGTCTGGTCTGGCTTTGAGACTTGCATTGATCAAGAGAATATGGCAGAAGTGATGTTGTATGAATTTCAAGCCTAGGCCTCCAGAGATTTTCAGCTTCCACTCTTGCTTTCTTGGAATCCAGTTGCCATTGGAATGAGCCTGAGCTAGCCTCTGGAGGGGCCCCATGAATGAGATGCCCTGGCTAACAATCCCAGCCAACCACCAAACAGGGAGGGAGGCCATCCTGGACTAGGCAGCCCTGAGCTGCCATTTGAAACCAAACATATATAAACGAGTGCAGCTGACTCTCCAACTACCTAATTTGCCAAGCCATAGAATGGAGAGCCAATCCGTTTTTTTTTAAGGCACCAGATTTGGGGGTGGTTTATTATAGAGCAATACTGGTATACTTCCTAACAGGTCAGTCATATTTTTTGTGTTTTTTAAGGGTTTCACAAAGGGAGACCACACAATGTGTTCCATTCTCTTTTTTTCTGTTCTTCCAAATGGGGAAATTACTGTTCACCAATCCTTTATGCAAAACAGAATACTTACTGAACGTTAAACAGGACCAATCCATGCTAAATGTTTTATAACATTAGTATTTTTAAGATAGACTTATTTGAAATAATGCAAAGTATAATTCTCTCAATTTTCACATGATGAGAAAAGTCAAGTTCCTTATCCTTGGTCATGCAGTTAATGCAGTTGGTTTAATAACGGAACTAGACTCAGCAAGGCACGAGCAAAATTGTCTTTATTCTTTCTTACAACTATTCCCACAAAACCTGCTCCAGCAGCTTATTCATCACCACTGGGTGAAATCTTGGGGAAGTCCAGTAGCTTTCCAGTTACTTTAGGTAATAACAGAATCTCCAATCATTTCTAGGTAATAACGAGGGCGGTCTGATCTACCACCAAAACTCTGAATTTTTGTTGCTTTCAAAATTTTTTCCCTTCCCCAGTTTGCACTTGTCTCAGGCTTGACGGCTGCAATAGGAAATGCAGGTCATGGTCAGCATCTCTCCTTCTCCACCGATCTCCTTTCTAACTTGCAACTGCAGTTTTGGTTCCTTCCAGGTTGATGCTTGGGAACGGAGGAGAAGTAAGAGATGGAAAAGGATTCACTTTTAATCTGATTCGGAGCCCTCTAGATGAGGCTGATATCCAAAGTTGTCTGTCTTATGGATTCTGTTATGGGCTCTTCAGAGTTATTCTCACTAGAAACATCTGCCTCAGGACCTCCAAATGGAATTACGCTTCTCCTGGCTTGCCCTTCATAAATTTGCCTTCATTTTTTCTTCCATAGGCATGTGTCCAGCCCCTTCCTTCTGGGTGGCCTCTCTTCCGGTAGGAAGCCCTGCAGCATGAACATTTCACGTCAGCTCCTGGCCAGCTCCTTTCCATGGGATCCACAGAGCACAGATGGTGTACTGAACGCGCGCATCTGTAGCGGTGCATCTTGTGTCTACGGCAGCGTGCTTTGCTGTGCAGGTACCCAGCCACACTCTCTTATCTTTATAATTTTCAGGCATAAGTCATTTGCTACTTCCTGGTATCTCAAGTTCGCCAAATCATTCTCTTGAACCTCCTTATTAGGCTCAAAGTGAGTGGTAAACACGATTCATGGTTAGGTGAGGGAAAGGAAAACCCACACTCTCCCCAAACTCTTTTTAAAGAAGACATTCTCCAGTGCCCTCAACCTCTCAGCAAATTCTTAGCCTTGTCTGATATTCCATCGAGATCTGAGACAAACTAAAAGTAGAAAAACCAGGTTCAGAATCATTTATTCTTTACTGCACAGATGAACTGATACTATTGTATTGCTTTTGGAAACTCTGAAACAATATAAACAAACACATGCAAGTGATGATAGCTATCATTTGTTCTTGGCCTACAATTTGCAAGGCAGTGTACAAAACACGGCTTCCTTTACTAAGTCCTTATGCTAGTCTGTCATAGAAGGTATAATGATTTTGTTTTATAGAAATTAGCGGTACGGGTTCATTAAGAGATTTTCCCCAACATCACATGACTGTATTTGGTAGAACCCAGATTCAAATTAACTCCAGCCTGTCTAGAGCTAAAATGTCTGCTTTATGCTAGATCACATCATTTCTATTGGAAAATATACTGAATATATTTACTGAGGCTATCAGATGAAGAATGGTAGAACCAAGACTGAAAAAGGTGGGTGGAGGAGGTTGGACCACAGGAAAGATGTGGCCCATTGAGATGTCAACCCCACTGATTGCCCTGCTGCTGGGAAGGAAAAAGGGAGAGAAGACCAAAACACTCTGTCTTAATAGTTCCAGGAAAAGGTAGACCTTTGAAAATAAAGGATACAGAAAATTACAATCCAGGAAACGATATTTCTGAGATGATGCTCTATGTGTGTGTATGTGCATGTGTTTAAATAGAAGTAAGCGAATGAATTGAATTTTAGGGGGAAAAAAGGAAAAGAAAGAGTAAATGGAATAGCATCCCAGGTGGAGATATGACTGTGATTCTCAATTCCAATGCAGAGTAAACTTCCCCTGTTGGGTAACAATACAATTAATCAACAGCTAATGAATGATATGGGTAGCAGATGCTCGAACTTAAGAATCAGGGCATCAGGAAAAAAGGTGTGGTATATATGTACACAATTGGGTATTGCTCAGCCATAAAAAAAGAATGAAATCTTGCCATTTGTGACAATATGGGTGGACCTACAGCGTATTATGCTGAGTGAAATAAATTCGATAGAGAAAGACAAATACTGTATGATGTCACCTATATGTGGGATCTAAAAAAAAAACGAATGAACAAACATTATGAAACTGAAACAGAGTTATAGATACAGAGAATAAACAGGTGGTTGCCTGAGGGGAGGGGGATGGGAGGAGGAAAAAGATAGGTGAGGGAGATTAAAACGTACAAACTTCCAGTTGCAAAATAAATGAGTCATGCATATGAAATGTACAGTGTGGGGATATAGTCAATAACTATGTAATGTCTTTGCACAGTGACAGATGGGAACTACACTTATCGTGGTGATCATTTTGAAATGTATAGAAATATTGAATCACTATGTTGTAGAACAGGAACTAACATAGTGTTGTAGGTCAATTATGCTTCAAAAACAAAGTCATTTAAAAAGAGATTGCAGGAGGAGCTTCAAGATGGCAGAAGAGTAAGACACGGAGATCACCTTCCTCCCCACAGATACATCAGAAATACATCTACATGTGGAACAGCTCCTACAGAACACTTACTGAACGCTGGCAGAAGACCTCAGACCTCCCAAAGGGCAAGAAACTCCCCACATACCTGGGTAGGGCAAAAGAAAAAAGAATAAACAGAGACAAAAGAATAGAGACGGGACCTGCACCAGTGGGAGGGAGCTGTGAAGGAGGAAAGGTTTCCACACACTAGAAGCCCCTTCATGGGCAGAGATGGGGGGTGGCGGAGGGGGAAGCTTTGGAGCCACGGAGGAGAGCACAGCCACAGGGGTGTGGAGGGCAAAGTGGAGACATTCCCGCACAGAGGATCGGTGCTGACCAGCACTCACCAGCCTGAGAGGCTTGTCTGCTCACCCGCCGGGGCAGGCAGTTGCTGGGAGCTGAGACTTGGGCTTCGGTCTTAATCTTAAATGTAAATGGATTAAATGCTCCAACCAAAAGACATAGACTGGCTGAATAGATACAAAAACAAGACCCATATATATGCTATCTACAAGAGATCTACTTCAGACCTAGGGACACATACAGACTGAAAGTGAGGGGAAGGAAAAAGAAATTGCATGCAAATGGAAACCAAAAGAAAGCTGGAGTAGCAATTCTCATCAGACAAAAAAGACTTCAAAATAAAAACTATTACAAGAGACAAAGAAGGACACTACATAATGATCAAGGGATCAATACAAGAAGAATGTATAACAATTTAGATAATTATGCACCCAACATAGGAGCACCTCAGTATAAAAGGCAAATGCTAACAACCATAAAACGGGAGATTAACAGGAACATGATAACAGTGGGGGACTTTAACACCCCACTTTCACAAATGGATAGATTATCCAAAATGAAAATAAATAAGGAAACACAAGCTTTAAATGATACATTAAACAAGATGGACTTAATTGATATTTATAGGACATTCCATCCACAAACAACAGAATACACTTTCTTCTCAAGTGCTCATGGAACATATCTTGGGTAACAAATCAAGCCTTGGTAAATTTGAGAAAATTGAAATCATATCAAGTATCTTTTCTGACTACAACGCTATGACACTAGATATCAATTACAGGAAAATATCTGTAAAAAATACAAACACATGGAAGGTAAACAATACATTACTTAATAACCACGAGATCACTGAAGAAATCCAAGAAGGAATTAAAAAATACATAGAAACAAATGACAGTGAAAACACGACAACCGAAAACCTATGGGATGTGGCAAAAGCAGTTCTAAGCAGGAAGTTTAAAGCAATACAATCCTACCTTAAGAAGCAAGAAACATCTCAAATAAACAAGCTAACCTTACAGCTAAAACAATTAGAGAAGGAAGAACAAAAAACCCCCAAAGTTAGCAGAAGGAAAGAAATCATAAAGATCAGATCAGAAGTAAATGAAAATGAAATGAAGGAAACGATAGCAAAGGTCAATAAAACTAAGAGCTTGTTCTTTGAGATGATAAACAAAATTGATAAACCATTAGCCAGACTCATCAAGAAAAAAAGGGAGAAAACTCAAATCAATAGAATTAGAAATGAAAAAAGGAGAAGTAACAACTGGCACTGCAGAAATACAGAGAATCATGAGAGATTACTACAAGCAACTCTGTGCCAATAAAATGGACAACCTGGAAGAAATGGACAAATTCTTAGGAAAGCACAACCTTCCAAGACTAAACCAGGAAGAAATAGAAAATATGAACAGACCAATCACAAGCACTGAACTTAAAACTGTGATTAAAAATCTTCCAACAAACAAAATCCCAGGACCAGCTGGCTTCACAGGTGAATTCTACCAAACATTTAGAGAAGAGATAACACCTATCCTTCTCAAACTCTTCCAGAATATAGCAGAGGGAGGAACACTCCCAAACTCATTCTACAAGGCCACCATCTCCCTCATACCAAAACCAGACAAAGATGTCACAAAAAAACAAAACTACAGACCAATATCTGTGATGAATTTAGATGCAAAAATCCTCAACATAATACTAGCAAACAAAATCCAACAGCAAATTAAAAGAATCATACACCATGATCAAGTGGGGTTTATCCCAGGAATGCAAGGTTTCTTCAGTATATGCAAATCAATCAATGTGATGCACCATATTAACAAATTGAAGGAGAAAAACCATATGATCCTCTCAATAGATGCAGAGAAAGCTTTTGACAAAATTCAGCACCAGTTTATGATAAAAAACCCTCCAGAAAGTAGGCATAGAGGGAACTTACCTCAACATAATAAAGGCCATATATGACAAACCCACAGCCAACATCATCCTCAATGGTGAAAAACTGAAACCATTTCCACTAAGATCAGGAAGAAGACAAGGTTGCCCACTCTCACCACTCTTATTCAACATAGTTTTGGAAGTTTTAGCCACAGCAATCAGAGAAGAAAAAGAAATAAAAGGAATCCAAATCGGAAAAGCAGAAGTAAAGCTGTCACTGTTTGCAGATGACATGATACTATACATAGAGAATCCTAAAGATGCTACCAGAAAACTACTAGAGCTAATCAATGAATTTGGTAAAGTAGCAGGATACAAAATTAATGCACAGAAATCTCTTGCATTCCTATACACAAATAATGAAAAATCTGGAAGTGAAATTAAGAAAACACTCCCATTTACCATTGCAGCAAAAAGAATAAAATACCTAGGAATAAACCTACCTAAGGAGACAAAAGACCTGTATGCAGAAAATTATAAGACACTGATGAAAGAAATCAAAGATGATACAAATAGATGGAGAGATATACCATGTTCTTGGATTGGAAGAATCAACATTGTGAAAATGACTCTACTACCCAAAGCAATCTACAGATTCAATGCAATCCCTATCAAACTACCAATGGCATTTTTCACAGAACTAGAACAAAAAATTTCACAATTTGTATGAAAACACAAAAGACCCCTAATAGCCAAAGCAATCTTGAGAAAGAAAAACAGAGCTGGAGGAATCAGGCTCCTGTACTTCAGACTATACTACAAAGCTACAGTAATGAAGACAGTATGGTACTGGCACGAAACCAGAAATATAAATCAATGGAACAGGATAGAAAGCCCAGAGATAAACCCATGCACATATGGTCACCTTATCTTTGATAAAGGAGGCAAGAATATATACAGTGGAGAAAACACAGCCTCTTCAATAAGTGGTGCTGGGAATACTGGACAGCTACATGTAAAAGAAAGAAATTAGAACACTCCCTAACACCATACACAAAAATAAACTCAAAATGGATTAAAGACCTAAATGTAAGGCCAGACACTATCAAACTCTTAGAGAAAGACATAGGCAAAATACTGTATGACATAAATCACAGCAAGATCCTTTTTGACCCACTTCCTAGAGAAATGGAAATAAAAAAAAAAAAACAAATGGGACCTAATGAAACTTAAAAGCTTTTGCACAGCAAAGGAAACCATAAACAAGACCAAAAGACAACCCTCAGAATGGGAGAAAATATTTGCAAATAAAGCAACTGACAAGGGATTAATCTTCAAAATGTACAAGCAGCTCAGGCAGCTCAATAACAAAAAACAAACAACCCAATCCAAAAATGGGCAGAAGACCTAAATAGACATTTCTCCAAAGGAGATATACAGACTGCCAACAAACACATGAAAGGATGCTCAACATCACTAATCATTAGAGAAATGCAAATCAATACTACACGATATCATCTCACAGCGGTCAGAATGGCCATCATCAAAAAATCTACAAACAGTAAATGCTGGAGAGGGTGTGGAGAAAAGGGAACCCTCGTACACTGTTGGTGGGAATGTAAATTGATACAGCCACTATGGAGAACAGTATGGAGGTTCCTTAAAAAACTAAAAATAGAACTACATACGACCCAGCAATCCCACTACTGGGCATATACCCTGAGAAAACCATAATTGAAAAAAGTCATGTACCACAATGTTCATTGCAGCTCTACTTACAATAGCCAGGATATGGAAGCAAGCTAATTGTCTATCAACAGATGAATGGATAAGGAAGATGTGGCACATATGTACAATGGAATATTACTCAGCCATAAAAAGAAACGAAATTGAGTTGTTTGCAGTGAGGTGGATAGACCTAGAGTCTGTCATACAGTGTGAAGTAAGTCAGAGGAAAACAAATACCGTATGCTAACACATATATATGGAATCTAAAAAATAAAAGGTCATGAAGAACCTATGGGCAAGACGGGAATAAAGACGCAGACCTACTAGACAATGGACTTGAGGACATGGGGAGGGGGAAGGGTAAGCTGGGACAAAGTGAGAGAGTGGCATAGACATATATTCACTACCAAATGTAAAATAGATAGCTAGTAGGAGGCAGTCGCTTAGCACAGGGAGATGAGCTTTGTGCTTTGTGACCACCTAGAGGGGTGGGATAGGGAGGGTGGGAGGGAGACGCAAGAGGGAAGAGATATGAGAATATATGTATATGTATAGCTAATTCACTTTGTTATAAAGCAGAAACTAACACACCATTGTAAAGCAATTATACTCCAATAAAGATGTTAAGAAAAAAAAAAGAGATTGGGTTTGTGGTTACCGGAGGCGGGGGGTGGGGGCGTGGGGGAGGGAAAATTGGAGGAAGGCAGTCAAAAGGTGCAAACTTCCAGTTATAAGATAACTAGGGATGTGATGTACAACACGATAAATGTGATTAACACGGTTGTATATTACATAAAATGCAGTATTTGAAAGTTGTTGGGAGAATCAATCCTAACAGTTCTCATCACGAGGAAAAATTTTGTTTCCTTATTTCTTTAATTTTGTATCTATATGAGATACAAAATTAAAGAAATAAGATACTGAACTTACTGTGATAATCGTTTCATGATGTATTTCAGTCAAATCATTACGCCGTACACCCTAAACTTGTATAGTGTTGTATGTCAGTTATATCTCAATAAAACTGGAAGAAAAACGAAAACAAAACTGAATCCGGGCATCAGGCCAGGCAAAGGTGATTCTTTGGACATCAAAGAGAACACACACAGCTAGCTGATCGCTATCTATGCAGATTTCCCCAGGCTCTGAAGTTAGATATTCTTTTGTGTTGTCCCAGCCTATCAATAAGTAATGTTGTGGTTGGACCAGCTCTTGTGGTTCTTATTATGATGTAATAATGTTTAGCATCTTTATTGCTAAAGATGGCCTTTAACAATAGCCATCAGGAAGCTCTGAAAAACATAACGTTTTATTACTTACAAGACCTGGAAATTGCACGCACACCCAGGGCCACACAGCAAGGTCGAGGCTAGAGAGAGAGAACGCAAGGCCCTGGGGTTCTGCTTTTATTGGGGTTGAGGGTGAGGACCTAGGGTTTTGTGGCTCGCTCTTTGTTGGTGAATTTAAAACATAAGAGCAGGAATTTAAAGCACGGGAAGAGGAAAAAAACAAGTAGCCCAAATGGTGGGTTACTGAAATCAACCAGGATCTCTAATACAAAGCAGCCTCAGTGGGGGAGGCAGCCTGGCCCTTTATCTATGGCTGGCGATATTTGGCTTTGAAGTGGACGCCTCTTTGAAATGGACACCTAGGCAATCTAAGCTTAAGTCAGGCACCTGCATTACAAAAAAAGAAAAAAAACGAAAAACCACCTGTCAGGGCTTACCTACGGATACTCTTTTCTGGAGCCTAGTTTCCTTGCCAACCCCTGGCGGCTTCATTCTATCTCTGGTTCTTGAACTCAACACATCTTAACAACGACTTAGCCTTGATTTTGGAGTTTTTCTATTCATGGTTTCCAAAAGACTTCCACCACCTGTAATCCCCATGTATGGTCCACCTGGGGTATTATCCAGCCAGTGTTGGAGATTGAGAATAAACTCTGTGGGGTGGAGCTGGATTACAGGACCTTTCCTGATTCTGCAGGGAATTGAAGTTCCAAGGCATGAGTGTAAGCCAGAATCCTCACAGTGTGTACAAGCTTAAATCTGCGTGAAGCAGCTCAGGCGTCAGCTGTGAAGGATGTGTGCTAGGCCTAAAAGAGGGGCCAGAGCCGAGAGTCAGCAGGAGAACCAGGAAGAAATTAAGTGGTCAAGTTCAATATTAAATTGGTAAGAGTTTTGGAAAAAATTTTTTCTGCAAAACTAGGGTGGTGTTATGACATTTGCATGAGTGGACAGGCTGGTGTAAGGGTTCATAGATGAGGGGATGCCACATTGCCACATGTCCTGAGATGCCCTGCGGCGCCTGAGGGCAGATGAAACAAAGGCCACCATTTGTGTGACGTAAAGATCTGTGGGATTTCCTCACATAGAAGGCTGAACCATTGGGGTTCCTGCCATTTCTTTTCTGTATAGATTTTTGCTGATGTCACCTAGGGTGCTAATATTTCTGCTACTACACAGGTGAACCAAACCCCTCACACTAGCTGGAGAGTATGTAAGGTTTTCAGTGACATAGGTGCGATGGTTTGGATTCATTATTTAGCAAATAATCACTACTCTTCCCCTCCTATGAGGAAAGTATTCTTCTCCTGGTCCATTGATGTTGGCTTCGGCCGTGTGATTAACTTTGACCGATGGAACACTGGTAAACATGGTTAAAAACTGAGTCTTAATTACTTGCATGGTTTGGCTTCAGTCTTGCGCTCTGGTGATTCTTTATGGGAAAACATGACTTGCTTAGCTTCTGCCCCTTCAGCCTGGGCCCTGGAAGAAACACACATGCGACAGACCTGCAGGAACCTAATGCCTAGATCCAGGCCCACCCAGATGCAGCCCAAAGCACAAACGAACACAGCTTACATCAGTGGAACAGCTGGCGACACACAGATCTTTGATCGTGAGAATAAATGCTTGTTTTTGCAACCACTGAGTTTTGAGTGATACGTTACGAGGCGTTATTATGTCATTATTTGACGAAGACAGTAGACTTGGCAAGAGTTTATGCAAATTCTTTTTGAGGACACATACATTGAATTGATACCTGTGTCCATTAGAGTCTCTTGCTTCCAGAGTATTGCCCTGGACACCTGTTGGATTGGGAAGAAGAGAGTGGTGGCTTGAAAAAAAATACTAAGAAAAGTAAAGGACAAGTATCCTCCTTTGGAGACGTGTTGATGTACACATTTGAAACTTCAGTCTTTGGGGCATTACTTTCAAGTTTTTGCCGTATTCAATACCAACCGAACTATTGCTGTTAAATATATTTTTGGTTGATTTACTAATTTATTTGAACAGGGATTGTGTATTTTAGTCTTATATCTATAAAAGAAAAAGTATATATGCAAATTAAAATATTAAGAGCATTCCATCACTTGCAGCTGAAACTGTTTCCAAAGTCATAAATTATTCTTTCTCAAGCGTGATCCCCACCTGTCAATAGGGCTTCTTTTGAAAGAGCAGTTAGAATGCCCCCAGACTGACCCAGGAATCTCTTTCTTCCTCATCTTGTCAATCCCCAGCATTGCCTGTGACACCAAGGCCTCCTCTGGCTCATTCCGAACCAGGTTTATTGCCCTTAGGAGGTAGCTTCTTAGTTGTTCCCACCAAAATCAAGTGATCTTAGATGTATACACCTGAGAGTACCACCATATGTAGATAAATGGCCCGTTCTTGAGTTTGATACCTTAACCAGCTGTAGATGGTAGCTGATTGTGGACAGACAACAAAGGCCACATCTTCAAAAGGGGAAATTAGATGTTTGAGTGTTTGGAGAATAACAGCCCCCAAGGCAGTCACAGAACAAGGTCAAGCCATGAAAGATAGTTTAAAGAGTTTAGACAAAGGAAGACTAACTAGGAAGAGACTTCCAGAAACTGAATCTTAATGACCAAGAGGTCCAATCGGTAAGGCTGCGGTTCCATTCCAGCTCTGATCGATACTGACTTTATAACTTTGGGTAGGTTTACTGCACTTCCATGTAGCTCAGTTTTCTCCTCTGTAAACTGGGGAAAATAGATCTTATCTCCTTCATAGAATTACTGTGAAGACTGAATGGAAAAATATAGGTAAACGAAGCGTTTATTGTAGTCCCTGCACCACAGGAAGTAGTCAGTAAACATGTTGTTGTAAATATTGCTCTTATTATTTGGACATCATTATGGTATCAGACAGAAGGTCCTGGGATTAGAATGGACTGGACAGAACAGTGAGAGCAACCAGGAGGCAGTGTCTGCGAAGATAAGTGTGTGTCTGCTCCCTGAGCCTGGGGTTGATTGTGAGCTGAGGCTGCCTCGGGGCTGCATGGAGGTGCTTGGTGGGACTGGGAATGGCTGCGGTGGTGGAGATGACGCTGCAGACCAGGACGGGGGAGATAAGGGGCCTCCTACTCCAGAGGCAGCAGCCGGAACAGAGGTTACTCTGCCTTTAGGTGGCAGCAGGGTAGGGAGGCGTGGCCTGGCGGCTGTACCTCCACGGTTGGCTCAGAGCCTAAGCCCAGGCCGGGGGGCTGTTTACAGCTAATGTCCCACAGTGCACTTGTGCCTCAACCTGCCCGTATCCAATCTGAATTGGCCCTGTTATCATTTTCCTAGAGAAACTTCAGCCCAGAGGACTTAGTTGGTGGAAAAGGAGTGGGGAAGGGGAGTGGGTGTGAAGGAAGCTAGAAGTCCATGGGGAGAGGGCTGGACTTTTGGAGAAGGGAATAGAGAAGGTACGATGGATTTGTATCCAAACAGACCGGAAACCTCTAAAATCCTGAATCATCATTTTGCTCTCAGCCCTTAACCAACTGGCATCACTCTTCTCCTGGACATCCAGAAATAAACTCGGAAGCTCATTTGTGGCGGATATACACTGTTACACACCACCCCCCTTCCATCGGTTTCCATGATTTTATTTTCCTCTATAAGTGTTTTCTTTCCATATATTCCCCTCCCTCTGCCCTCACCCTGGGCCAGGCAGCACTTCACCACTCCTGTACCACCGAACCAGCACCGTTTCTCTTGTCTTTTATCTAATCAATCCAGAACCCCAGGACCACACCAGCCTTTTGCAGATATTATTTTCATTATGTCACACTCTTCCTCACATCCTTCAGTCCCTTTTTATTCTAACGTGTGAAGTTGCGCCGTTTCTTCACCGACTGTCGTGATGCTTTACTATATGCCGCCCGTCAGCATAGGAACTTTATTCCTCTTCTCCAGCCGCAGAGCCGTCCTTACCCCATCCTGGCAAGTGCACCATAGCACAGTGCTGATGGGGAAATACTGTCGAGGTATCGTTAGTGTGACTATCCTAGTAAGCTCCATTTTGCCTGAGATGGGGAAACAAGGGACAGAGGTGAAATACTTTCTTTCAGAAATGTGCTAAGACCCCAGGTGAGGACTCAGTATGATGTGGGAAAGAGAATTTCTGGCTTAGAATGCAATTCATTCCTACAAGTGTTTATGAAACATCTTAGGTAGGTGTGAAGGAAAAAGGGACATTGTCCCTGCTACCAGAGAGTTTGCAGTCAACAGGGAGATGAAGATACAAGCCATCTGAGTAATAGAACTAGAGGATCAGTCATGCCTCTGTCGACTGAAAAAAAATGCATAACCTACAAGTTGAGAATTATGTTTTATTTAATGGACTTAGTGAGGACTTAAGCCCGGGTTACAGCCTCTCAGCTCTCAGGGACTGTTCCAAAGAGGTAAGGGAGGAGCCAGGATATATAGGAGTTTTACTGCTAATTAAAGAAAACCCAGACATCTCAAGTTAATGAGTTTAGTGCCTTTCTATGTACGGAAGATGCAAGAGTCTGGACTTATAGAAATTATTCCTTTCATATGCACTTTACTATCTAGGGCCAGGATCCTGGTTTTCCCCATCCTGAGTCCTCTCAGCGTGCACCATTGGGGCGGCTACAGTAGCTAATGGCTTTATGGCTGTAACATCCTTTGTTTACTAAGATGACAGGCAACGTTCTTTGTCCACACTTTATTCTTTGTAGAAGGTATGAGACCGTGTGAGATATTCAAAGGCAAATTCCATCCTCATTTTCCAAACGACAAAACTTACCTGCCTGAGAGTTTAAGTGGCTTGTTCATTGTCACAGGGCTAGTCATTAGCAGATCTCCTGGTTTGTTGGGCTTTTTCATGGACTGCTCTGCCTGCAACCAGCAGGGCTCTGACACACCAGGGAAGACATCAGGCATGCCTGGGAGCAGGGGGAATGGGCGTGGAGCAGGGAGACCTCCCAGGGAAGGTGGCATTTGACCTGAGAATTGAAGGACTCAAGAGGGTTCAATCATAGAAGAAAGGAGAGAAGAAAGAATATTTCAGAAATAAAGCAGCTCTGTGAGCAGAGGCACAGAGCAGGGCCAGAAGACTGCCTGGGGAGTGAAGTCTCCCTCCCTCCGTCTCCTCTGAGAGGCTGAGATAAAGGAGGAGGAGAGGCTGAGGTGTCTCCTGACTGATAAACAGGCTCCACCCAGAGGCCAATAGCTTGTGAGTGGGCACAGGGGCGCCAGGTGGCAGAAGCGCCCTTTCTCCAGGAAAAAGGAACTGGGGTGGGGTAGGAGGGAGGCCGTTTCCTGAATCCCCGTCCTCAGACTCAGCACCTAGAGCAGGACCAGGAAGGATTCTGGGAGCCAGAGAAAAGGCCAGACCGACGGCAAGTCCCCTGGAGAAAGCCATTCCCTTTTGCAGTCAGATGCCTCGGGTGGGAGGTGCGGCTGGATGGTGTGTGAGTGCCCGGCCTGCCCCTGGAGAGGAGGGATGTGAGGCTTGGAGGACAGGACCGGTGAAGGAGAGGGAGGTGACGGGCAAGGGAGGGAGGGAGGTTAGGGATACCTTTAGGGGAGAGGTTCCTTCTGAAGCACTTCTGGGAGCACTGCCCTGGCATGCAGATACACAAGTGTGTGTGTGTGTGTGTGTGTGTGTGTGCGTGCGTGCGCGTGCGTGCGTGTATGGGGGAGTAGGTGGGCAGGGGGAGGTGTCAAAATGGCCTGATATAACTCTCTTTAATGTCCCCCCTTCCTGAACCAGCTTCTCTGTCCTCCCTCCTCCTCATTCAGTTCAGGAGGGTGGAGACGAGTTGGGGAGAGCCATGGGGTCTGAGCCAGCGAGCGGAGCGGGGACCCGCAGGAGACGGGAGGTAAGTGACCTCTGTGACCTGTGTGGGGCAGATTTATGACAACCCTGCCGGCTCCCAGGGGTCCAAAGAGGGCTGGGTTTGGGATAATGAGGGGTGTTATCTCCATACAAAGGGGCCCTAGCACTAACTGTCCCTTCTTTCTCCTCTCCCCTCCCTTTCCCCACCCCTCCCAATATCCTCTCTCCATCTTGTGGTTTTCACCTCCTGGCTTTCTGCGCAGAGATCTCCAGAAGAGGGGCTGCCCGCTGTACACGGCAGACAGTGGGCGATGGCCAGGCGAGCGCTAATGACAGTCCTCCTTTTCAGTCTAATCCTCGCTGGTTCTCTGCTGCTTTGGGGCTACATTTTCCAGGGCTGCGGTCCTGGTAAGCGAGATCCTAGGTCTCCCACGACCCACTCAGCCCTCCCTCATTCTTGGACCCCATCCATCCATCCATCATCCTGAGGCTCCGTGTCCATTAACTGACACTCATCCCGACCCTCTGGGGCCCCGGGTTCCCGACCTCTTCCCCCTTGAATCACGCTCCTGGCCGCCAGTCAGACCATTTCCTCCTCACCAGGGCCTCTGTCCCTTTCCCTCACCAGACATTCCTTTGCTTAGCCCCTTGGGGGAGCCCTCATCGCTTTCTCTTTCCCAGCTCTGAGCTTTTCCCCACAGCCCACTGTGAGACGCCTGTGTGTCGGGACCTCCTGAGTCTTTACCTGGCCTCTGGAAACACCAGTGTGGCCCCCTGCACTGATTTCTTTAGCTTTGCCTGTGGAAACACCAACAGGACCACTAGTTCTTTTCAGGCTCTTGCAAAGGAGAACAAGCGCCGACTTCAGAGAATACTGGGTAAGGAAATCAGGGTGGAAGATTCTCTTGCCATGGGTGCCACTGAGCCTAGAATGATCACAACTGTTCCAAGCCTGTGTGCCTGTGGAACACCTGGCTTGCGCCATCCATTGGCTCCTCCATTGGCTCTCAGGGAACTGCTAGGTTTGCTTCTCCATCACCGTACATTTCACCGCAGGTACCACCTCTCTTCCATCTCTTCTTGTCCCTCCTTTCATTTTTTCTTTACCTAATCCCTATCCTCTCTCCTTTCCCATTTATCCACGATTGCTCCATTCTCTCCAAGTTCTCCCTTTCACCAAGTTCCATCTTCTGTGTTACCTCCCTTAAATTTTCAATTTCTACCCGATGCTAGGTGTCTTCCCGCACTGGCATCTCCTCAACGCCTGTTGCACTTTAATCTTTCTCTCCATCACTCTCATTGTCCAGCCCTCAGACCCTTCTTGTCTCCTAACGCGCCCTTGTCAGTGTTATCCTCTCCCTCCCATCGCTTCCCAGACCCCCCTCTTTTCACCATTATCTCCTGTTCTCCCTGAAACCTTGGACCATGGTGTGCAAGTTGAACTGGAAGAAGCTGAACTGGGATGATGGAGATGACTGATTGGAGATGATGGTGGGAGGAAAGAAGTGGCGTAGTGGGTGAGAAGTGATGGAGGGGTCCTTATTGGGTTGTGTGTAAGGGAATGAATATAGGTGGGCACAAAAGAGATGCTGGAGGGAGAGGAGGACCAAGTTAAAAAGGCTGGAGGTAAGAAGATTCCTGTAGATGGTGGCTGTGTTGAAAAGAACTGAGAGGAAAACTGAGGGAGGAACCAAGGCCACATAGGAAGTAGGAAGTTGGTCCCAGGAAGTTGGTGGATGGTGGCGAGGATTTGGGAGTAAGCATGTAACAAAAGGAATGCATTTCCTGCATATGGGAACCCAGAGAACCTGTTGACGGTATCAATTGGAATCTGGAAGAAATAAATGTATCCCTTTGCCCTCCTTCTTTTGATGGGAAAAAAAGTGGAGGTGGGTATTCCCTGCATGGTAGAGGGGCACGCTTTCACTTACGGTATGGAGATGAAAAGAAAAAATACACTTCGGACAAATTCTGCTGCCCATAATAGAATGAAAGGATGCCAGGGGGACTGAGGGAGAGGTGTTAGATGTTAGAAGGTGGAGGATTCAAATGGGTTTGTGTTTGGGTTATTGTCCTGTGTGTGTTTGTTTGTTTCCTGGGATCAAAGAGAGGGGAGAGTCCAGACTAGGGGAGCCTGCCCCTATTTTTTCTCTTTGCTAAACATTTCCTCATGCACTTTCCTCTCTCCGATCCCTTAGAAGTCCTCTGATTTCCCCAATATTTCTAATTCGTTCATTCATCTCCCTCCTGCCTCTCATTTCTACTTTCTCCTTTTTCCATACTCTACTTATTCCATTTCTTTTTTTCCTCCCGTCTTTTCGTCTTTATTTCCTTTCTCACCTTTCTTCCTTTTTTTTTTTTTTGGCCGCGCTGCTCAGCTTGTGGGAGGTGGGATCTTAGTTCCCCAACCAGGGATGGAACCCGGGCCCTCGGCAGTGAGAGTGTGGAATCCTAACCACTGGCCCGCCAGGGAATTCCCTCACCTCTCCTTTATCCTCCTCGTTGTCTTGTCCGTGCTCCCGTTCCCAGCTCTTTTTCTTCCATCAAGTTGATCCAGCTCATCCCATCTTCCCAGTTTTCCTCATCCCTCTCTTTCTCCCCTTCCCTCCTTATCCCTGGAAGTCTTCCCTTTCCTATAACCTTTCTGTCTCCCACCTTCCTGGCTGGTGCCCCACTCCTTTAATTCTCCCACACTTCCTTTCTAGAAGCCCCAGGTTCCTGGCGCCTGGACTCTGGGGAGGAGAAAGCCTTCCAGTTCTACAGCTCCTGCATGGACACAGGTGCCATTGAGGGTGCAGGGGCTGGTCCCCTCAGACAAGTTATTGAGGAGGTGAGACCCGGGGCATCAACGTTTCTGGATGCATAACACGCAAGACCAACATATGCTCAAGGCTGCCGTTTTTTCCCCCCTAGAGGATGGGTCTCTTTCCTAGGGATTTGGGAGGGAGATGGAAATGGCAATGGCCTGTGGATGTATTAGGACCTTGGGTGAGGGTAGGGAAAGAGGGATAGAGGTGGAGCCCTAAAGGGGTTAAGGGACTCAGAGTAGAGGTCAGGAAGTAGCAATGGTGGTGGTGGGGTTGGTCTCGGAGACTGTCCCTGTGCTGAGCCCTCTCTCTCTCCTTCCCAGCTTGGAGGCTGGCCAATCTCCGGTGATTGGACTCCCTTAGACTTTAACCGAACTCTGAGCCTTCTGATGAGTCAGTATGGTCACTTCCCATTCTTCAGAGCCTATTTGCGACCTCTTCCCACCCCTCCGTACGCGCCGGTCATCCAGGTGAGGGAGGCACTGGCAAAAAATGTAGTAAAACCTGGGCCTGACTCACGTTTCCTCGGAGAGGAAAGATGTGCGATCCAGGGAAGAGACTTATCTTTAGGGAAATTATTGATGTGAGAACCAGGGACTTCAGGTGAGATTAGGGAAAGGAGCAGCAGGGCAGTTCTGGGAAGACAGTAGTCTTGGTCTTCCTTGTAGCGTCTCGGAATCACCCCCAGGGTCTCTCAACTAGTTCCCCTGTCTCTCGTATTGCCCTCCTACGATTTAGCTTTCATTTTCCCCGGAGGGACCTTTCTAAACCAAGAGCTAATTATGCTGTTGTCTCTGTTTAAATGCCTTAAATGGCTCACTAGGTCAGCAGGATCTGGTTCTTAATCCTTAGCCAAGCCTTGCAAGTATGACCCTTACAAACTCCTGCAGCCTTATCTCCTCCTTATACCCCAAGCCATGCTCCCTCGCTTACAGCTCCAAGGACATTCTTTGGTTCCTTGCATACATGGCTTCCTTTGCCTGCAACGCTACGCCTCAGTTCGCACGCTCAGCCTGGAAAACTCATACATATCTTTCAACTTTTGGTCTTGATTACTATCCCTTCCGGGAAATCTTCACTGAAACCCTGGCTGAGATGTAGGTGAACCCCTCTGTTCTCCCATTTCCTGTCATCTCAGCATTTAGCGCTGTGTTGAAGACTGAGCCTCTCGAGAACAGGCCCACGGTTTATTCAGCTCAGGTCTTTGGGACCTAGCACAGGGCCAGGCATCTAGAGGCCCACACCAGGTGTTTGCTGAGCGGGTAAAAAAAATTAAAGCCTTGAACGCATCGGTATTGTGGTAGGCCACGTGACCCTATATATTGGCCCCTACTCTGAAAAATGCCACGAAATTATATGAGGATGAATATACAAGAACTGACAGTGCACATGAGGCATTCTCAAGTTCAGTTCTAAAGGGTGTGCTGAGGAGTTTAACTGGTGTGGCCTTTGGAAATTGGTTAAGACCTGAAATGGTTAAGGAGAAGCTCAAAGGAGGGAGAGTGTGGGCTGAGTCCTGAAGCCTGGTTGATTCGTACAGCTGACGGTGAAGCTAAAGGGCCTTATAAGGGCTGCGGGGAAGTCCTGAGCTAAGGGAGGAGCCTGGAATGGTGTGACACCTCTGTGGGGTCAGCAAGGAGGCTGGTCTGTTGAACAGAGGATTTGCGGGTAGGGGTGGGGTGCAGTGGAAGGTAAAAGTAACGCTGAAGACATGAAGTTGAGACTGATTATTCCTGGCCTACGACACTGGACTGAGGTGATAACTTTTGACATAATAGAAAAAAATGAGTTACAGAGGCCTTTCAAATATGATGGTTGTACATAGAACCCAAGTACAGTCAGCGGTTTTCAAGGTCAACCTAGAGGTGCTAGGCAGCTAGATGAGCCACGTTGATTCTGAACTAAGATGATTGTGGCAGAAATGGAAGGTGAGGCCCGGCATGAGGATGTAGGCAGCTACCTACATCCTCATCCTAGTGGTGATGGATGGTCCATGGTGATTCGACTGGTGACTGACTGAATATCAATAAGAGAAATGGAGAAACTAGACAATGACCCCACAGTGTTGGTTTGGTGTGGATGGGAGGAGGGTGGTTCCCATCACCTTGAGACTGAATGGTCTCTGAGGGGAAATACAGGTAGAGAGAGTGAACTACAGAGGGAGCGCCCCGATGAGGTGGTGCTGGAGAAGAGTAAGAACGGTCAGGAGGTGGGAGTCACACCAGCTCAGCTGAGCCGCAAAGGACAGGGGAGAGACCAGTTCAGGAGGGAGGGGTTATCTTTGATTCCAGAGACTTCTGAGCTTAGAAACTAAGGAATGAAAAGACACCATTGGAACCTTCTAGACATAGCATCAAAATGGTCATGGAGATGGACTCCGATTTTATGGAGTTAGGAGGAAGGTAAGGAGGTTGAAGCAAAGGCATAGATGACTTTTAGTTCTTTAAAGTTTGGACAGAAAATGTGACAAAGGAGTCAAGTGAAAGCTTTATTCAAGAGAGCAGAAAAGTATATAGCTCCAGGTGGGAGTAGGATATTGAAGTCGGAGAAGTAAAACAAAAAACGTGGGAGCAAAGATCTTCGGGATAGAAACAAGGACACACCGACGTCAGAAGTAGGGTGAAGTACGTGAGGGTAGTGGGCTACTTGCCTGGGGTGCAGAATTTAAGAGGGTACCCAAACTCACTAATCAAGATAAATAGTATTTCAATAAATATTTTTTAAAATGTCAAAATCAATGCAAAAATCCATGATGAACAAAATATCAAATCTTTGTTCATCGTGGATTTTCTTTTTTGAAAAAACAGTGGATCAAAACCATTGCGGACTTTTGGGGAAACATCTACAATTCAAAAAAAATGATCAAAAATACATTGTGGATTTTTGGGAAAAATACATGATGAGCAAAGTTTTGCTATTTTATTCTGTGGGGATTTTTAGCATTCATTTAGATTTTTAAAATTTCAATTAAGATATTATCGATCTTGATTACTGAGTTTTCAGTACCTCTCAAATTTTGCACTTGAGACGGGTATCTCACTCCCTTTACCCTAGACCTGGCCCTGGCACAGACAATGATTCCCTACAGGACATGGGTTATTATGCTTCTCTCTTGCTGAGCTCCCCCAAACTGGTTGAAGTACCTTCTTTGCACATTTGCACGTCTGTACTCTTCCCCCATGTCCCTCGCCCCCCAGTCTCTGGCTTTCTTTGCTCTCTGGCTCCTCCTCTGTGCCCCCTTTAGTCCATCTCCTGGGGCCATCTTCCTGGTAAATGCCCATCTCCCCACACCTGTCCTCTCCTTCCTCCACATTCCCCACTTCTCTCAGTCTCTCTTGTGTCCAGATAGACCAGCCAGAGTTTGATGTTCCCCTCAAGCAAAAGCAGGAGATGAACTATGCCCAGGTAAGATGGCACTGGGGACCAAGGTCCTGACCTCTTGTGCTAGAGAAAGGCAGGGGCCGACGGTGGCTGTGACTGAGGTTGCCTCTCCCCCAGATCCTGCGGGAATACCTGACTTACCTGAATCGCCTGGGAACCTTGCTGGGAGGAGACCCAAACAAGGTGGGAGAACACGCCTCCTTTTCCATCTCCATTAACTCACAGCTGTACCAGTTTCTGAGGCCCCCGGAGCAGCAGCAGGCACAGGGAAAGCTCTTCCAGATGGTCACGATTGACCAACTGCAGGTACCTTGAACCAGGGACTGGATGAAGATGGGCCTGAGGGTCTCGCTCCCAAACTTTCTTGACCTTCTTGTCTTCTTTCTCCTTATTTCCTTAATTCCATTCCATCCCTAACTTTCCTGGCTCCATCCTTTCCCTCAACCCCCCGCCTCCCCACTCCCTTTCCTACCTGAGGGAGGGGATGCCCCCTCTCCTCCTTTCCTGTCCCCCCAAGCCTCCGTATCCCTCCTTTAAGGAAATGGCCCCTGCCATCGATTGGTTGTCCTGCTTGCAAGCGACATTCGCACCAATGTCCCTGAGCCCCTCTCATCCCGTCGCAGTCCATGACCTGGAGTATTTGAAAAACATGTCGCAACTGGTTGAAAAGCAGCTGTCGAAGCACAGGTTTGCCCCACGTGGGAGGGTGATGGAAAGAGGGTCCGAGGACCGGAGGTCTCAGGGACAAAGAAGACTGGAGAATGCAGGCTAGTAAGGGCCTCGCAGAAAGATGGGAGGGATCTGGGGCCATATGGGGGCAGAGAGGGGGTGGGATGGACGGCCCAGGAGGACATGGTGGAAACAGGAAGAGGGGCTCGGGGGGCATGGGGTAGGGAAACACACACGAAATGAGGGATCCAGGTATCTGACAAGACATGGGGTTTGCTGGGAGTAGCACCCAGCCTGTGAAGTAACTCTAAGCTGTGGGAGATGCTCGAAGGCCAGTTGCTGGGGACAGCTGGGCATTTATGTCTTGTCAGCAGCTGAGGGGTGTGGGTGGGAGGAGAAGGTACGTGGGATGAGTAGATGGAGGAGGTGAAGGCTGGGAAGAACCTGGGGGAGAGGCTGTTTCTCATCTGTGGTGAGAGGATTCTGGGGCCCTTGTGGGAACGATCAGGGCGTCGAGGAAGGTGGGAGGAGGGAGGATGAGGCTCTGCGTTGGGCTCACTGCTGTCCCTGATACTGTATGGCCACCACTTGGAGGCAGTGGCTTCCTTCCGGGGCCTTGGGCTCAAAGCCCATCTTCATAGTAACTCAGTGGCAGCAACGACTAGAAATTCTTTCAGGGAGAAGCAAACAGCCGTTCACGCAGGTGCGATTTGTATCCTATGTAAGGATACAAATCAAACCCGGTGAGAGAGTTGCCAGCCGGGCAGAGAAAGGTCCTGCATCCCAGCTTTGTTGCTCTTAGAAGATGCATCTTAAGATGAGCTGAGGTTTCTTGGTTGTGGAAGTAGCTGAATCTGTTTGGTTGAATCTAAGTCCAGCCTTCATCTAGCCCAGATCCTCCCCCACCCTCGCCCCCCGCCGCTGTGACTTGAGAGGTCCTCCTCTTCATCTGGTTCTTTCTTCTATCATTCTCCACCCCAGCCCAACCCACATCAAGAAAAGCTCTTCTTAAAACAGACAAAAGTTTTGAACAGTGGTTGCCAGGGGCTGAAGGGTGGGGAAATAGGGAGAGGTTGGTGAAAGGGTACCAACCTTCAGTTGTAAGGTGAAGAAAGTCTCAGGATCTAATGTACAACATGGTGACTATAGATGATAACATTTAATTTTGCGTCGCTGTATTCTACTTTGTAGAGATTGTGGTTTTTTACAAGTGAAAGGTTTGGGGCAACCCCGTGTCAAGCAAGTCTGTGGGCACCATTTTTCCAATAGCATTTGCTCACTTCATGTCTCTGGGTCATATCTGGGTGATTCTCGCAACATTTCACCCTTTTTCAGTATTATTTTAATTGTTAAAGTGATCTGTGATCAGTGAACTTTGATGATACTTTAATCGTTTTGGAATTTTTTAGCAATAAAATATTTTTAAACTAGGGTTAAAAAAAAAAGATAGAAAGAAAAGCCCTTCTTTTTTTTATTTTTTGAAAAGCCCTTCTTGACGTGTTCACATGTGAAGCAGTTATTCTCTATTAATACAGAGAAGGGCTTCCCCGAGAGTATCAAGGTGACCTTTCCAAGGGGAAGCTTTTCTGGTGTTTTCCCCAGAGCCCGGGGGTATACTGTGGGTCTCTTTTCTCTCCGCAGGGACTTTCTGCAGAGTCACATGATCTTGGGTCTGGTGGGGACCCTTTCTCCAGCCCTGGACAGTAAATTCCAAGAGGCACGTAGATTGCTGAGCCAGAAACTGGGGGAGCTGACAGGGCGACCACCCACGGTGAGGAGGGGCAGGGCGGAATCCTCCCGGATGGGGGGCTAAAGGAGCATCTGTCCTTTGGGGGGATGAACGTGGGCATAGCCCCCTCAGGGAGGGGCATGAAGATAGATGCCCCAGGGTCTGGGCTCTCGTGGAGGCACTCAAGGCTGACACTGAGAGCTGAGGCACCAGGGACCAGACCCTTAGGCACACGTCTGGCTACCTCGAGGGCCTTTTGCTGATTGTTAAAGTCTAGATATAAAGCTCTAAAGTGATCAGGGCCTGCTTTTCTTTTGTCATGACCCCTAGACTATTTGCCTGGTTATCCTGAGCGCTGTGATTTGAGGGGCCGGACATACAGCCTAGGGTTCACTGGAGTAAGAGGCAGGGACCTTCCCTTTGTCTCGGTGACTCCAGCGTTCCATGTCCAAAGGTGCTTCACGAGGAGCTCATCTCTGACATCCCGAGGGTTCTGTCGGCCACACCGTGGGCTTCGTGGTGCAGATCCCAACATATCAGAGGAGGGAGCTGTACCAAACGTGCTCTACTAACCAAAGTCTACTCTGTCCATACTCAGTTACTGAGAACTTTGAAATCCTAGGTCGACACATCCAATCCCAAGAGGAGGCGTCTAGAACATAAGATGTCCTCCATCCTCAGGCAAGGCCTCAGGGTAGTCTTGAAAATCACTGGGTTTCTTTTCTTAGTAATTTGTGGACCATTTCTCTGCCTTGGAGAAACTCATGGCTTTGGCAACCTGAAATATCTGTGGAATTCAGAGAAGGGAATTGTAAACGCAGGGACTGGAATGTAGTTATTGCCTATTGAGACTTTCAAACGTGCTGGATAGTTTTCTAAGCCCTTTAGATACATGAGCTGATTTGATCCTCACGACAATTCCATGAGATGGGCAGACCGTTCTGGCCCTGTTTTATTGATGGGTAAATTGAGACCCAAAGGTTAAGGGGCTTGCTCGGGGTAATATACCTAGTAAGTTGTGAGAACTGGGATTCGAACTCTGGAAGTCTGGCTCCAGAGTCTGTGTGCTTAATCATTGTTTAAAAAAAAAAAAGAAAGAAAGAAAACCCAAAAAACTTTCTAGAATTTTCACTCAGGTAGGCTAGTCCCCAAGAACCTGTGGCTCAGCCTTTCCCTTGACTCAGATGAGACAGAGCCCCAACCCCTCTTAGTTAGGGTTGCTACAAAATCCCTGGCACCAGACAGCCTCCTGGAAATCCCAGAACCATGGCCTGATGGTGCTTCTTGAAAGGTGTAAGGATGCCAACGTTGAAATTCACACTTAAGAAACTTAGAAGGCTTATGAATTGCTAAAGTCACCACCCTTTATACACATATATATCCTTTATATACATATTATAAACAGCCTTATATATCTAATAGGATATATAATTGTCCTTGGGCTTAAAAGCTGAATCAAACCCTACCAACAAATAGTTCTGTGACTTGGTGAAGCCCTTTCACCTGTCTGGAACAGTACCAGGTATGACACATATTAATAATAAAAGCTGACATACATGGAGTAGTTACTCTGTGTCAGGCATTGCTTATTTTATTTACTATTCCCGGAACCACTCTGAGGTCCTCAGAAAGGACATGTAAGGTTCCCAAGACCATACAGCTCCTAAGTGGAGGAACACACTCCAAAACAGGTCTGTCTGACCCGGGAGGCCATATTTTTAACCACAAACTGTGCAGGATTGAGAAATAGTGGGTGGTAACAAAAAATGCCTTGGCAAATTCTTTCTATAAAGGTCAAGATAGTAAATATTTTTGGCTTTGTGGTCTATGTGATCTGTGTTGCAACCACTCAACTCTGTCCTTGTAACACAAAAGCAGTCATACGCTAAGTAAATGAATGGGCGTCACTGGGTTCTGAGAAAACTCTGGTTTAGATACTCTTGGAATTCCTAAGAGGGAGAGATGAGGGTGGGTTTAAATGATCAGTGGGATATCTGAACGGGAGGTAGGACGGAAGCAGTGTCTAGGGAGAAGAACGGGTTTTCCGGCGGAGACAGGGATATCGTTTCATTGCAACAAGGCACGGGGCAGGCTGGCTAAGGCTTGGTACAGTGTGACGGATCCTCCTGGTGGCTTTGGCTGAGCAAACGTGATGGGACTTGCAGGCAAGGCTGTCCTGCTGCTGCTGGAGCCTGGCCTGGGGGGTTTGAGAATCAGCCTGGGAGCCAGCACACCTGGAACAGAGAAAGCAAATAGGATAAGAGTAGGGAGGAAATCAGAGAGGGGAGGAGGGGATTATCCGGGACCTGGTAGGTCACCGTAAGGACCTGGGTTTCTCTCTGCATGTAACAGGGGCCTATAGAGGGATTTATCTGTTTTATGTTTTAAAAGATCATATTCTGAAGGTAAGCAGCAGTGTTTCCTGACGGATGTGTGGTGTGAGAGTGAAAGTGGAGTCAAAGATACCACCAAGGTTTTGGCCTTGATTTGATCAAAATTTGTATTTCTATCCGATGGTTGTTAATTACAGATGTCTAACCATATTCTTCTGAATGAATTCTAATGCCCTTATTCAGAAGGACTGTTAGGTCTCATTATCTGACCATATTTTGTTTGTGACTTTTGAATATATCGTCAATGAACCTGGCTGTTAAGCCAGGTCTTCCTCTTATTAAACGAGAAGCTGAGTTTGGGGAATTAAAAGCAGAACCTCACATTGTTGCCCATTAAATGTGAACTGTTTACACTCAGCCCAACATCCCAATTTATTCAGGTAATTTTAGCCTTTGTTTCAATGATCTGTTATTTCTGCCTTAGGTCATTCATGGTTTTATTTATTGCATCTTCATCTAGATTACTGGTAAAATTCTGCAGAGGGAAGAGTATTGGGTCAGGTTATTGAAGACCTAGCGTAGAGTCGTCAGTTCATTTATGCACCAAATGTTAATTGAGCCCCTATTATACGCCAGACACTTCTCTAGGCCCTTGGGAATCTTCATGACCAAAATAGACAAAAATCCCTCAAACACTTATATTCTAATGGAGGCAGAATGACAGTAAGCCGAATAAAACATATTGGATGGTATTAAGTGTCATGAAAAAATAAAACAGGAAAGGGAGAGAGGCATACTAGGTGAGGACGTGCTACAATGTCCAGTGGGGTGGTCGGGGAAGCTCGTACTAACTTGGAGTCAGTAATCACTGATGTTCCCTTGTGGACCAGTCAGTCAGAATCCACTCAAGTCACACTGTCATTTAACGTGGATTTCTCCATCGATTTCACAAAGATGTAAGTTTTGGTTTTACCAACTGCTATCTTGAAATCAAAATCATGCCAACAGAGTGGGGTAGAACTTTAGAATTTACAGAGCACGTTCCACGTAGTGTTTCCCCTGCTCTCCCAAGTAGCTTTGTGAGGAAAGCGGAACAGGAAGGCAGAACAGGCATTAGGCTCATTTTTATAGCTGGCGTAACTGAAGTATGAGGGTTTAAGTTAATAATCCACAGTTAGTAAATACTGAATTCTCTGTACAGAGGGAGCACTGCGGTGGTCCTTGAGGCTGAATCTGGCCCATAGGTGTGTGTTGTTGGCCTTTGAAGCTTTTTATAAACTGTTAGGTGATGGCACAGCAAGACTCAGAGTTCCAGCCTTTTTTGTTGTTGTCAGTGTGAAGCTCTGGCAACACGGAGCTAGCCGTCTCCAGGGGCGACAAATGACTGGGACCGAGTGATGCAGCCAGCAGGGCTGCGTCCCTCTCTCCGGTTTGCCGTACCCCTTCTTGTCCCGGGGTTCTGACGTTGGACTGCTGCTCTCACTTAGGTTACCTCATGGCCCCTGTTTGAGTTTGTGACTCCAGATCTGCTGTTTATCCTAATTTAATGATCCTTTAAAAGTGATGACATTTCAAAAGGATTTTGATATGATTCGTCCTCAGTGGTGCTATGCTGGCCCTCAGGAGTTACACATTATTTTCCAAGTGTCCAAAAATAGTCGGTTTAATGATTCATTCTAGAATTTTGTTTAGAAATTAACATTAAGGATTCCTGACTCACCTGTAATCTCTAAAATCTACCTTCCCCTTACTGAAAATTGTGCAAAAATTTGCTTCTCTCCAGACTCTTGGAATTTTTCCTGATTTTTATCAAGTCTATCATTACTCATGGTTCTAAGCTTGTATCTGCAACTTTTTTTCTTTCTTTTTTAAAAGATTTTTTTCTTCAAGTATAGTTAACTTAGCGTGTTGTGTTAACTTCTGCTGTGCAGCAAAGCGATTCAGTTATACATATATATCCATTCTTTTTCATATCCTTTTCCATTATGGTTTATCACAGGGTTTGTTGTTTTTTTTTTTTAATTAATTAATTTATTTATTTATTTTTGGCTGTGTTGGGTCTTCGTTTCTGTGCGAGAGCTTTCTCTAGTTGCGGCGAGCGGGGACCACTCTTCATCGCGGTGCGCGGGCCTCTCACTATCGCGGCCTCTCCCGTTGCGGAGCACAGCCTCCAGAAGCGCAGGCTCAGTAGTTGTGGCTCACGGGCCCAGTTGCTCCGCGGCATGTGGGATCCTCCCAGACCAGGGCTCGAACCCGTGTCCCCTGCATTGGCAGGCAGATTCTCAACCACTGCGCCACCAGGGAAGCCCCTATCACAGGGTTTTGAATATAGTTCCCTGCGCTCTACAGTAGGACCTTGTTGTTTATCCATCCTGTATATGATAGTTTGCATCTGCTAATCCCACACTCCCACTCCATCCCTCCCACATTCCCACTCCCGCAACATTTTTCTGTTCCTTAAAATTCATCTTTTGAGCCTCATTATCCTGGGTTTGAAGTATCTCTTCTATCCTTTATATTTTAGCAATGATGTTTTTTCTTTTTCTCTGTTTTCAATCAGTGTGGTATACTCCATCACTCCACGTCTTGAGAGACAGCTCAGATACTCATAACCCCCAGCAGATGAATATACAACCTGCCAACCTCCACCCCCGAGACTTACGTTCATTTATAGATTCTGGAAGTTGTTTTCCCGCACATAGAACATATGACTCAGCACAAGTGTGACCAAAAGGATCCCAGAGTGGCACAGGGTGAGCAGTGGGTGGTCCGAGGTGGTGTCCACACTCCCCAGGAACCAGGTCAGGGCCTGCCGTGGCCTGGGCTATGGGCAACAGCATGGAACAGGCAAAGGATTTGGAGAGAAGGGCAGGCACCAGCCAAAGGGATCAGGAAACAACTCAAGAACCAGGAGGTATAGAAAGGGCAGGCAGGTCCACACTACCAAGCTCAAGGCTGATGTGTTTGCTCCTGTCCTGGGTGCAGCCCTCCACCCCCGGCAGCAGTCTGATGAAAGGCAGCCTCAGAGCCGAACGTGTCATTGGGGGCCTGCAGCACCTGCACTGGACCCCGGCATTGCTATCAGACCGAGGTTGCCTTTCTATTTGTATTTCACATTTGTGAGTTTCAGAGCTCCAAGTAATACACTCTGGAAAGTGTCTGAGTCCCTTCTCCTCAACAGGAGAAGGTTCTTAAAAGGTCTCATGGTGAGGGGACAGACAAGAACGCACAGATGTGGGCAACCGGGTCTGGAGCAACCTCCAAAATGATGAACATTCTAATAGGCCCAGGAGTGTCTTCGATGACAGAAGTGCTGGCCTTCCTTTCTCTTTCCTCATTTGTTGGAAGCCCCATAAACTCTCTCCAGCCTTAGGACCGGAATGCGTGGTGGCAGCCTAACTGCCTGACCTGCCAGGACGTCTGGGGGAATAAATAAGTTACAGGAATGAAGTCTTATGACTTCAGCCCACTCAGCCCAAATTAGCATGTTAGCCGGTTTTTCCTAAGTCGCAGCTCAGCTTTCCCTTAGGCCAGCTTCCTGAATTTGTTTCTCACCTGCCCTGCGTCATCTCTGGGCCTACGCTTGGTCGTCTCTTCAAAGCCATCCACCCCAACATCTCTCTTTTATGTTTCTTAGTCTTCCCATCCTGCTGTTAACACATTATTTGACCAGGGGATTTTTGCAGAAACTAACGCTTGTGGCAGTCATATGTCTCTGGTCAAACGTGTTAAAAAACACCCCAGTTGCCAAGGCCCTCTTTGAGTTTTTATTTTTTTATTTTCTAATAAATTTATTTATTTATTTTTGGCCACGTGGGGTCTTTGTTGCTGCACGCGGGCTTTCTCTAGTTGCGGTGAGCGGGGGCTACTCTTCGTTGTGGTGTGCGGGCTTCTCGTCGCTGGGGCTTCTCTTGTTGCGGAGCACGGGCTCTAGGTGCGCGGGCTTCAGTAGTTGCGGCACGTGGACTCGGTAGTTGTGGCTCGCGGGCTCTAGAGCACAGGCTCAGTAGTTGTGGTGCACAGGCTTAGTTGCTCCGTGGCATGTGGGATCTTCCCGGACCAGGGCTCGAACCTGTGTCCCCTGCATTGGCAGGCGGACTCTCAACCACTGCGCCACCAGGGAAGTCCCCTCTTTTGATTTTTTGTCTAACCGTTTCTCTGCCTTTGAAGTTGAAGACGTCCATCCTCTCATCCTATATCCTTTTCCCTGATTTGGCAGAAAGTGTCTTAGTGCTCTGAATTCGTATATTTAGTCTTTTCTTTTTTCCTCTTCTCCCACCAAACAATATGGTATCTAAAACCCAATTTTACTCTGATAACTTCCTTCTTTATAAGACAAGGTCTTACCATATGATCCTCAATAACCATTTGGAGAGTGGGGTAGGAAGGCAGGAGGCAGGGAGACTCTTCCTTCTTCAATTTCTCTTTTAAGTAAAGAAGCTTGGGAGGATGGGAGTCTCCGCCGGGCTCTGTGCGTGGTGGGTGGGGACAGGGTGGCAGGCGTGGTGGGCGGGGACAGGGTGGCAGGCAGACCTGCTAAAGTGAGAGGGTTGGCTCTAGTCCTGTCCTTCCCAGGAGCCTTTCAATCATCCAGAAGGATGCCTCCCAGTGGCCTGGCTTTCAAATTCAATAGGCAATAAACAAGGATAGTTTGCCCAACCCAGGCTCATGAGACTAATCCTGGAGGAGATGTGAGCCCCTCTTTGCTAAGCAGCATGACCCCATGTGTGTCACCAAAAGGGGTTATAGAGTAAAGGGAGACAAACCCAGAAAGTCCAGCAAAGAGAGCATGCTCTGGGGGTGAAGGTCTAGGTGAGACTGGCCTGGGAAAGTGGATGAGGAAGACGCCTTGGCGGGAGCCATTCATTCCAGCTTTGTCTCTGTAGCCCGCCCACCCTCGCTGGATGACGTGTGTGGAGAAGACGGCAGCCTTCTTCAAGCCTACGCTGGCAGCCTTGTTTGTCCGTGAGGCCTTCGGCCCCAGCACCCGAAGTGCTGTACGTGAGGGCCCTTCCCCAGCCCACGTCCTTCCGCCCCTTCCCCGCCAACCCATCCTCTCCTAGTTCTAGCGACTTTGCTCTTCTCGATGGAACCAGCCAGTTAGAGAGAGAACCCAGAGAGGGACACGCTGCATCCCTAGGGTCTGCACAGTTTAGCTCTGAGACACAAAGTCCGCACAACACACACTGACCTGGACAGGTCACCCAGCTTTCCTGCTCATGTGTTTCTTCAACCATAAAATGAGAAAATTGAACTGCATGACCTCTAAGCCTACCCCTTGTTTACCTGTGATTTTTTTTTAACAACACGTGAAATGACATCAGAATGGAATGCTATCATCTTCAGAAGCGCTAATAAGTAACTACTGAACACTTTTCAGTGCCTACCATGTGCCTGATACTCTTATAAGCACTTTGCACCAACTACTTTAATTCCTACTATTATTATAATTTTAAAGCAGAGAGAACTGAAGCACAGAGGGGTTAAGAAACTTGCCCAAGATCACACAGCTACCAAATAGCAGAGTTAGGATTTGAACTCAGGCTCCCAGCGTCGTCATCCATTTTCCTCCATCAAGAAAGGAAATGCACACGGTGGTAGATGGCCGAGAAGGCAGTCAGTACACAGTCAGGGTGTGAAGCTGGGCAGGCTTCAGCTCGTTGCGAAGCTGAGGAACCCTGGAAGTTGGAGAGAGGAAATGCAGGCTGTAAGAAACAGGGTATGAGGACGAGGGCCCTCGAGAGCAGAGAAGGGGATGGTGGTCCACCTCCTCCCGCCACTTTCTGAGAGGATTGCCCGGCCGAGAGAAAGGACAGTGTCACGGAAAGGAGCTGTCTACCCCGTCAAGGGTCAGGAGTGACCAGTTCCCACCTTCCCCTTCTGTGCTTGGTACCTCCTCCACATCCCCACAGCTCTCCGTACCCTGAGTTTTTGGTCACCTAGTAGGTAGCACTTTGCACTTTCTCGGTCTGAGACCGTCCTCCTTCTGGCAGCCCCTCAGGGTCGAGGCCTCTTCCTAGAGGCCCAGTGGGCAGGGCCCAGCACTGAGGCTGAGTTTGATCCTGTTTCTTTCTCCCTGCCCCGTCCTGCCCACAGGCCATGGAATTATTCACTGCGATCAAGGATGCCCTCATCGCTCGCTTCCAGATGCTTCCTTGGATGGATGAAGAGACCCGGGCAAAGGTCCAGGACAAGGTAAGGCCAGGAGAAGGAGACAGTGTGGGAACGTGTAGTAGGTGTGAACTGAGTGTTGGATCAAGAGATCACAGGGCCTGGAGGAGCGTGCTCAAGGCCAAGGGCACAAGTATAAACACCAATATGCCGCACACACATCCTGGGGGCAGTACCAGAGGAAGGGACAGGGCAGTGAGCAGGAGAGATTCCTTCTGATAAGACTTGGGACAGCTAGGTTCCTTCCACCTTTGTGTCTCTTCCCAGGTCACCCAGCTGCAGGTGAAGATGGGGGCCCCGGAATGGGCCTTGAAGCCAGACCCAAACAGACAAGAATACAACGATGTGGGTTCCTGCCCTCGCCATTTACTCTTTAACCCTCAACTTCTTCACCCACCCCGATCCACCAGAGTGGCAGACAGTCATTTCCCCTAGTTGATCCTGAGAAACCCTTCCCTGCCCTGGTGCTGCTGGGGCCTGATGGGCGGATAGCCACACTCTGGATCTTGCCAACAGAAGAGTAGAACCTTTGCAGGTCACGTTGAGCGTGTGTGCACACTCGCACCCATGCATTTGTGTGACTTGCCTGAGTATTTGTGTGCTGGTACGTGTGAAGCCCGTTTGTACCACGCAGGCACTGGTGTCATGGCGCTGGTTTTCCACGATTCCGGGGAGGTCCGCGCATCGGGGCTTATCTGTCTGGGTTCAGATGTCCGCGTCAGGGTATGTCAGTGTACATCTACATTTGTCTCCGTGTATTCGAGTTGCCTCCTGCCTCCTCCCAGATACGACTTGGACCCAGCTTCCTGCAGTCCTTCCTGAGCTGTGTCCGATCCCGCCGAGCTAGAATCATCCGGAGTTTCCTGCAGCCTTTCCCCAACCACAGGTACGAGGGCGAGGGAGACACAGACACCGCATCCCAAAGATAGCCGTCCAAAATGAGCAGGAAAGAAAGCCAGAGGCTCAGGGGAACAGGAACAGTGACAGTATGCGGGAACGACGGCACGTAAATGATAGAGCTGGTATTCATATGTACTCTTTCCACAGGTGGCAGGTGCTCCCCTGGGGCGTAAATGCCTACTATTCAATACCTGACCATGTGGTGGTCTTCCCAGCCGGACTCCTCCAACCCCCGTTTTTCCACCCTGGCTACCCCAGGTATGGGCCATTCTAAGTTTCCCAAGAGCAATGGACCCATGTTATGATGAATGATGGATGCGACTTATGGTTGGAGAATTGGGGCCAAAAACTTGGAAGGATTCTGAGGGTAAGACAAGCCCTTGCCCCCTAGAGCTGTGAACTTTGGCGCCGCCGGCAGCGTTATGGCCCATGAGCTGCTGCACATCTTCTACCAGCTCCGTGAGTAACAGCGGGCCATTGGGAGATGGGGCCATCGGGAACCCAGGTTGAAGGCCCCAAAGGCATCCTAGAGGGGGAGAAGGGAAGCTGTGCGAGGGCTCCGGGGTGGGGTCAGTTCTGAAGCCTTTGCAGTGCTCCTGGGAGCCAGCCCAGTTTGTGGTACCCCCGTGTCTTCACCCCTGCATCACGCCTCACCGTTTCATTCCCTTGCCCCATTTTCAACAGTATTCCCTGGGGGCTGCCCAGCCTGTGACACCCATGCCCTACAGGGGGCGCTAGTGTGCCTGGAGCGCCACTATGCTGCCTTTCCATTACCCAACGGGACCTTCTTCAATGGCTCCCGCACATTCCTGGAGGATGCTGCAGACACGGGGGGACTGGCCATTGCACTGCAGGTAACTCACATCCCAAGGGCTGCGATCTATTTTTACCAGCAGAATAGAGAGCCTGTCCCCAGTTTTTCCTTCCACCATCCCTCAGGCAAACATAGCAAAACGTTCTGCCCTTCACATCCCCACTGAACAGGTGGCAACTTGAGGACCCCCTCCGACTCCATAGAGCCCTCTTTTCTAGATCCATAGATCTCACGGCAAGTACCTTTTCTCCTGGCTCAGAGCAGTGTGTCAGTGCAGAACTTGGAAAGAAGGACCGTGAACTGGTTTTGGATATTGCGTGTAGGGCATCAGATTTCCAGATGGCCACGGGTCTAGAGCCTAAGGGCGACTCTCCATCCCACTCCCATATCCAGGCATACAACAAGAGGCTATTATGGTACCGTGGGGAGACCACCCTGCCCAACCTGAACCTCAGCCCCTGGCAACTCTTCTTCCGAAGCTATGCCCAGGTAGGCAGCCGACACCTCCCACCAGGGCTTAGTCCATGTCAGATAAATGCCCTATCGTTAACACTCAGATATTGTTAAGCATCTTCCCCCCAATGCCACCAAGCCTCTGCTGCACAAATCCCCAATGTCATCCTTTCACACGTGTCCCCTTGGGACCATCCCTTCATCCTGCTATAAATTCTTCTACCAAATTCAGCAGTGCCTTCAGAAAACGGAAAACGACTGTATTCCCAAATCCCTCCTTGAGATGAGCCCAACTTTTATCTTCTCTCATTTCTTCTGGAAACACAGATCCCTTCAAAAAGAGCCTTAACAGACTACCTATAGACCACGTTCCTCCTCGGAGACCTCGCCACGCAGTGGGGTCCCCCCGTGACATAACCCCCGCACAGTGTTCTTACAGCAGATCCCTCAGCAGATAGTGCCCCCAATTCCTCAGGATACTTAGAGACCCGCACAGTGTTCTTACAGCAGACCCACCTCTAGGGCACTTGCAAATGGTATGATTGCACAGACCAGCCCTCCCCAGATACCCACTGCCCGATTAAATGACCCACAAATGGCAAATACCTTCCTTCCTCCATGTGGCCCTCAGAGCATTGCTATCCCTGCTTTTATCTTTGCTGTCCCTAGTTACCACCTGGTCACCAGGTCTGCCGTGTCCTGCTGACCCTGATACCCTGCTTTTCTCCTTACCCTGTATGGACCTCTCTTTCTCCCCAGGTGATGTGTAGGGACCCCAGCACCCAGGATCCTCAGGACACTCACAGCCCTCCTACCCTTCGAATCCACGGGCCCCTAAGCAACAGCCCAGCCTTCGCCAGACACTTCCACTGTCCCCACGGCACCCTCATGCACCCCTCCAGCCGCTGCCAGCTCTGGTAACCCAGCTGGCTCCCAAAGAGACCTCAGTACAGGTGTATCAGCATCTCCCTGCCCCATCCCTGGAATCAGGACAATACCTCCTCTCCCCTTCTGTTCCAAAAATAAAAGCCGGCCCTTGGCTTCTGCCTGTCTCTTAAGAACACTTTCCTGCTATGTCCGATGTCTAGAAGTCAGAAAAAATCAGAGGAGAAACCGCCAAGCAGAGTTCCAAGGACGTGAGACAAGGAAAGAACCAGTGAATGAGCTAAAGGTCGGTGGAAACCGGTTAGAGACAAGATTAAGCTGCCCCCACTTGTTTCCAGGATTTGATTGTTATTACTCTCATTGTTGCTGCCTCCCTACCCCTAATCTGTTGTCCTGAGCAAAGCCAGGAGAGGCTGGGGGAGAGAGAAGGGCAGGGGTCCGGTGTCTCCGCTCTTGGAGATGGCCCTCAGAGGGTGGGGAGGAAGGTGGGCAGGGGCCATGGGCCGCTGAGAGGCCAGCACGGGGTCTCTCTGATGCTGCGTCCCGAGGGGGAGGGTCATGGGCAAGAGCCAGGAAGCCGCACGTACGTCACCCTCGGGAGAAGCGCTCCGGACCCCCACGGGGAGGCGGTCAGTAAGCTACCGTGAAGCGGAGGCAGATGTCCAGGTCCTCATCCAGGAATCAGGCCACCGCCTCCGCCTCCAGGTCCCTCATAGGAAAACCACGGTGCCAGCCAGGTTCAAGCAGAAGGCGAGGTCGAACAGGTGGCCACGGCTTGCCACCGCCTCTGACATCTGCTCGTCCTCTTGCTGGGTCATGTCGACTGCCTGCCACAGCTCGCCCACCGAGGAGGCCACAAAGTGCTCTGCAAACTGTTCTCCATCTTGGTCTGAAACAGGGGACGGGGGACAGCGTGAAAGGACTGTTTCTGATGCCCCCCCTGCCCCCCGCCCCTGGCCCGCCTTGGAAAGAGGAAGGCATTGGGGAACCTGGGAGCCCAACCGCCCACACCCTTGTTCTTGACCACAGAGGCGATGCTCCATCTGGGGGGTCTCTTCTGGTCTGTGTGCGGCCATGGCCCCAGCTCAAGGGCACACACTCCCCTCTGCCAATTCACACTGCCTCCTCCAAGGTGTTACCTCGTCTGGGGAGTGAGGGACCAACGTGGAGGAGGGTGAACTTCCAAGACCCTCTTCCCGTATTCACAGGGTCCCACGCACATCCGCTGGCCCCGGCACACCCTGAGTACGGCCCTGGTGAGGAACTGCGGCTCTAGGCCCTTTACAGGACACTCACACTGCAGTAGTAGGGCCTGGGGTGACCGCCCGTAACCCAAACCTATCTCAGCTTTCCCTCTGGCCTGACCAGTGATCTGACTCCAAAGAGATCTGGTCCCCGGCTTCAGGCATCGTCCCCCTACTTCACCTACCTGTAGAGGGTGTTTTCTCTTTCTGACTCCTCTCGTCCAGGCCTGGGCTCCCTTTCTGAGGCGTCACCCCCTTGACCCACAGCAGCAGCAGGATGGATGCCAGGAATGCTGCCCTGCAGAGCTGGGAGCCCAGGGAAGTCATGGGCCTTCCCTAGTCCCCAGTGCCCGGCAGGACCCTCTCCTCCCTCCCCTGTCCGTTGTCCCGGCGCTGACCCCTTCCCAGCACCGTTTTCTCCCCTTCCCTTCCATAGGACCTCTGATGTCATGAGCTCTGTGACATCACAGTCGTGGGCCTGACCCTCATCCCGTCCTCTTGGAGAGTTCCGTTGGCAGGCAAGAGCGTGGAGAGTGGCTAGCAGGGGGCAACTGAGGCTTCCAGGATGACCACGGTGGGCCATTCTGTGCAGAGCCACAGCAATGACTTAAGAGTTTGTGAAGTCCTTTCATGTCCATTATATCATTAGATCCACATAGTAACCAGGACTCAAAGTCACGGTATTGCCATACCCATTATATAGATGAGGAAACTGAGGTTCACAAAAGAAATGATTCGCCCACTGAAGATCACACAGATAATAAGGTGCAGAGCAGGGCTCTTGGCCGATTCTTTAGATTCTAAATATCACACCTTCCCACTCCTCTGTACAGCCTTTCTCAAAGGAAAGCGACTTGCATAAACTGAGACCCAGACCGGATGTCGAAATGGGGATCTTCAAGTCCTGGGCTGTGCATGAAACTCAGCTCCGTCAGAAATGAAGGAGGGCGTGGGTGGAGGAGGGGATGGGTACCTGCTCTGGGTGTGAGAGAGACAGAGAGCAGAGTGCCTTGGACCCAAGTGGAAACCTTTCTCTCACTCATCGTCCTCTCCCGGACTTCCCTCTATCCTAGCCATTGCCCTCTTGTACTGGTAGACTGAACACCGTCTTCCCTCATTCCACATCCTCCTGTACTCAGACACAGAGGAAAAGTTGTTAGAGACCCAGTGTCTAAACTCCATCTCTAAAGGGTGGGAGGAGTTACAGTCTTCAGAGAAAAATCAGTGTGGCAGACAGAGGCAAGGATCCCAAGTAACGGATCTCAAGAGACCTGCTTTCACGTCCCAGTGCCTGCCCCTGCCCATGACCCTGGTGAGCACAGACCTGTTGGTAATGGACTGTGGCTTACATCTGCTTCCTGGAGCAGAGAGATGGGGAGGCAGGATGAAGCCCCACCCTGAAAAACCAGAGACAGATACTGGCCATGAGCGACAGGAGGGGGTGCCAGGACAGGTGGGAGGGGGGTCTTAGACACGCTGGAACTATCACCACCAGCTCACACCGCTCCTGGCGTCCACGTACCCTGCACCTGAAGGAACCGCCACGTGCAGGGGTGAGGATGTGCGCAGAAACACGTACCCTTCCTGAAAGAGGGGATCGCAGAAATGGAAGGGCCCGTGGAGCTTCCCTCCCACGGATGCTGCCCACACCGTCAGACGGGCTTATCGGGAGACTGTCCCAGACAGCCGACACGGCCTGCTGTTTACTTCCTGGTGATCCAAGCCAGGTGACAGGGTGATTGGGGAGCGGTACAGGAGGTCACTTGATGATGGGAGAGGCAGGATTCAAGTAAGCAGGTGACCCTGTTCACCTGTCCCTTGCACTCATTGACCTGCAGGTTCAGGAAATGATGCTTGAATGGAAAAAAATCACTAACAACCTCCTGGCTATTTGGGGGAGGAGCCTCTTGGTTCAAGGCTAAATGAGAAGCCATCTCCGGCTCTGTGAGTTTGCCTGGGGAGGGTAGTTGGGCGTCGGGGTGTCTTACGAGGGCGGCTGGAGAGGAAAGAACCGGGTGGCACCACTACCACTGCCCCCATTCCCTCACCACCCGCCTGCCTGATGCCCTGTGCTGAGGAGATAAATCCTTGTAGGAAACCAGGGACCCCCCTTCCCATTTTTTTCTTATTACAAAAGTATGTTAAAAAATTCTGAAAAACGAAAAAAGGCAAATAATTCCACCATCCAATGACAATTCCTCTTCATGTTTTAAAGGATGGTATTCAAATTCTTCCCCTACGTGGCTGTGGGCAGGTGGGGTGGGAGGGTATGACCTAAACATTGAATTCTGGGTTTATATGTTTTCCTCCTTCTCATCCCATCAGAAAAAGAGATCTGGCTCCCTTGGCACGAAGGGTCTCTGGGATAAGACAGGGAAGTCGGGGCCCTGGACCAGCTCTTACACACTCGTGCTAGACCCCGAGGCATCATCTCTACCTGAGGGAGAGAGCTTGTAGGACTCCTTGCCTGCAGAAAGCTGCCGGAGAATGAGGACGGATGAGAGGAGAGAAGGGAGAAGAGGGTGACGATGCAGGACGTGACAAAGGGTATGGGGGGACGGGGAGGGAAGCCAGAGGACAGAAGAGGAGAGAACTCCTTAAAGATGAGGAAGGCCATTTCTGAATCTCAATCCTACCAGGTAGGACAGGAGGAACGGCTTGGTCCCCTTCAGGCAGCTTGTTCCTGCCCCTCTCGTTGGAGAGGACAGTGCAGGCAAAGGAGCGCAAGTGGGAGGGGGAGACCCAGAGGTGGAGGCCCACGCATGGAGGGGGCCCCCCTTTCCTCCTCCGGGACCCGAGGACCATGCCCTTGGTGGCCAGCCCTGCACACCTGCTCTGTGCGGCTCTGACCAGGCCCTCCCGCCTCCACTCCCTCCAGGACTAGCATTAGGGCTTGAGTGTTTCCCGGGCAGGTGTTCCTTTCCTCTGCCGGCCTCTTATCAGCACATCTACACCCCCAGCTCACCCTTATCGCTCCCTCCATCTCCTTAGACTGCAAGTCCCAAGGCTTCAGAGGTCATTGCAATCCCACACTACTCCAACCCCCAGCAAAGCAGAAAATGTCCCACAAGGTGACCCCTCCCCCTTCCCAGCCGGCATCTCCCCCCTTCCTGAGGGAGAGCGTGCTTCCTCGTCTCGGGCACCTCATTTCTTATTTTCCTTTCAATTTTCATCCCTCTCCAAAGGTAATTTTGTCCATCCTTCAGTCTCTAGAGACGCGCTCGCTTTCTTACAGCAAAAGGAAGGAGAGGTCCCTGTTCCTGAAGACCTCCGAGGTGGAGGGTCCCCAGCCTGTCTCCACCCAAGCCTCTCATCTTGATAGGCAGAAGGCTCCCAAGAGGCCACGAGGTCTGACGGGTGATTTGGACCTAAGGTTCCACCTTGCACGCCAGCTCCAGCTTTGCCACCAGCCGTGGGTATCACACGCACATCTCCCTGCTCTGTCTTCTCACTTAGGAAACAGAGAACCTTCAGCCTGTTCCCAGGTACCTCGCAGATCTACTGAATGACTGCAATTCAATAACGTGGATATACCTCTTGGGAAACAACAGGAAGAAAAGTGGAAACTGTCGTACCATAAAATAATTGAACACTGTCTTGTCTTTATACGCATACTCCTCCTGTTGACTTACTCCCGGAGAGAGTCCCAAGATTTCCTCCAAGTTCCTGCTGTTCCGCCTCTGCGGGGATGCAGGGCTCTCTGGGGTCTCCTCTGACTGGAAGGGAGGAGCTGGGAGGGAAGAGGGGTCACTGGGCTGAGCCAGGAAACCTCCTTTGAGGCAGGGCTGCGGGGCTGCAGGGTAGAGGGCAGAGGTGACCACAGCTCAGACAAGCAGGTCTGGGGGCTTTTGAGCTCATCTATGGAAGAAGAATCAACTGTCCTTGAGCTGTTATGATTGTGCTTTACAGACACTTCCATGAGAGCACGTAAGTGTTACCCGATTTTCCAGATTAGAAGGTTAGAAGACTGAGGCTCACCTAACTGCTTTGCAAGGACTCAGAGCCAGCATCCAAACCTGGACCTGCCTGATTGTGGGGCTGGAGGGCTTTGCTTCTGTACTCTCTTGCACCCAAGGTAATTGCTCACCTGGCTCGTGGGACCCACCTTTAGGCTCCCAGTCCAGATTCCTGGGCCACACCCCTCTCCTGTCCCGGTCTCAGCCGCCCTAGCCCACTGATAGGAACAAAGTCCTTCCCCCTCCCCTCCCAGCTCTGGGGCAGGCTCTGTGCCCCAGGGCTCTCTCTAGAAAGAGCTCCTCCCCTCCAGGTAAAGCCTCTCTCTCTCCCGGCAGGGCCCCCAGTCCCCTCAGTGCACGTGCACACGTCCCCACAGCCCACAGCGCACACAGGGCACCCTGGAGATACCCCCGCTCTCCACCCAGCCCCTGCCTGCTCGCCTCCACTCCAGCTGCTGCTGAGTCCTTGAACCGCGTCCCCGTAACTTGCCGGTGCCCGAGAGGAGAAAACATGGGGCCCCCTCCACCCAAGGCCAGGGGACTCTGGATCCAACTCCAGAAACTTCTGACCTCCTGGCTGGCGGGACAGCAAGACTGGGACCAGCATCTGGACGAGGCCTACATGCTGCAACAGAAGAGGTAGGCTGCCCCTCCTCTCCCTGAGCCTCAAACCCTCTGCCCACTTGGGTCTGTCTCCCCGCCAGGGCACTCCAGAGTTCAGTGCCAGGCACCGGGATGGGCCCAGCGCACCTGTCACCAAAGCCCGGCTCCTCTGTCAGTGCCGGCGGGGTGTGTGGCACTGGGCCACAGGCAAGAGGGGGCGGAATGATGCCAGGGCTCTCGCCTGGTGGAGAAGGGGAGCGGGGGACCTAGAGGGACCAGGCAGGAGAAACCAGGAGGTAGGCAGGTGGGTGCGGACTGGTGGGGAGCAGGCTGCTGGGGAAGCGCTGAGATCCTGTGGGTTTTAGGACACTTGTTGGTTGAAGAGAGAGTGCGGAATTACTGCTAACGGGAAGGAGAGGCGATGACATGCGAACAGGGGAGGAGAGCTCTGGTCTGTGTAACACCTGGAGCTGGCCAGCTACCGGGGAAACCCAGGTGACACTGGGGAGGCCCAGAGGGGACTCATAAAGTCCATCCATCTTTTACTGAGTCTCCTGGGTGCAGGGCTGTGCTAGGTCCCGTGGAGACAGATCGAATAAGGCCTGGGCCTGTTCCTAGAGCAGTTCAGGCAGGACTGGTGCCCCGAGGGCCAGAGCATTTCATGGCCAGCCCTGAGGTCCAGATTCTGGACGACCGGCCGGGGCAGGGACCCATCTTGAAGGCAGGCCTCTGCCACGGGGTGTTCGGGGGACTCGTCTCTCGTCGGAGAGTCACTGTTAGCAGATCTGGGGGCAGCCAGGGCTGGACTCACGGGCAGTGGCTCCTCCAGGCCAGAGGCCTGAGCACCAAGGCTGTGAGCAGAGCTCTCAGCACAGGGGTGGACTCTGCAGTCCTGGCCCTGGTCGCTCTGAGCTGGACGCGCTCACACAGAGGGTCTAGGTGAGATGGTGGAGGGAGCTGGCCCTCACTCTGCCGGATCCCCCTGGAGAGCGCTTCCCCGAGGGGCAGAGCTGAGCTCTACCTTGAAATCAAAACTTCTCCTTCCAATAAAAACCTTCTTTCCCCTGGCTCCTGGGACCATTGGAAGAGAGGAACTGGGGGCTGGGGGACATCATAGGAACCACCGGTCAGTCTGTTTTCCTGCCCTTCACCTCTCCCCGCCCGACCCTCTACCTACCATCCTGTGTTCACCTTCAGAGCCAACACGTACTGGCCCAGCAGGAATCACCTTCAGCTTTATCTCTTGTTTGGCTCACCCAGGTGGGGGAGAAACAGAGATTAACCGACAGAGGTACCGCAGGATGGATATCTCCACAGGCTCCTCCCACCCACCCCGAGATGCACATGCTCAGAGAAGCTCACAGCTGCGCCCTTCCTCGGTTACAAGCAGCGTGTTTAGATGCTTGAGTCTAAGGGTAACCATAGGAGGGATAGATCCTTCAGAGCCCACCTCAAAACTCTCCCTCCCCGCAGCAGGAGTGTGCATCCAAACAGCCCCCAGGAGAGTCAGAGCTTCGGCAGCTCCCAAGCCTCCTAGCTCTAAGAGCTGGCCTGTCTCTCAGCCCCCTTCTGGTCTCTCAAACTCCCCTTGGCTAAAGAGAGCTGCTCCAGCAGGCCTGGGAGCAGGGATGAAATCGGGCAGAAATTCCCTTTCCCCCACCTGCTCTAGATCCCCAAGTTCCCAAAACGTTTACTCAGCTTAGACGGACTTGGCCAGGCCCACCAGGACCACTCCTTCCGTGGCCCGAGCCCTCCTCCCTCAGGCATGCCACCCCTCTTTCAGCTGAGCCACGAGGCCCCCCACGTGGGAAGAAGTGGCACGATGTGACCACACGGGGACCCTGAGACAGGCTCTTGCCCCAGGCTGACCCTCAGCTAGAGTCCAGGAAGCAACGCTGCAATGGGTCACTGCACATGTTGTGGGACCCGTGTCTGTCCTAGGCACACACTGTCTCTGTTCCTCTCTGCCCTTGACCTCTCTGCCATTCTGTCTCTTCCTGACTCTTGTTCTTCTTCTCCCAGGATTCGAGAGTCTCCTCTGCTTCGGGCAGCCAAGGACAACGACCTGTGTGTCCTGAAGGAACTTCTGCTGGACCGAACCTGTGACTTTCGGCAACGAGGTGGGATGAGAGTTTGATGTGATGGCGATGGGGCAGAAGCCCCTGCCCCTCCCCTACCCAGGGCTCTGAGGGCTCCTGCAAAGGGGCCTTGGAGCGTGTCTCTGGGAAGTGTTTGATGCTCGTGTTTCCCTCCACTCTAGGAGCCCTGGGGGAGACGGCGCTGCACGTGGCGGCCCTCTATGACAACCTAGAGGCCGCCATGGTGCTGATGGAGGCCGTCCCGGAGCTGGTCAAGGAGCCCACCATCTGTGAGCCGTTTGTAGGTGAGGAGCCCGAATGGGTTTTCAAGGTGGACACAGGTAGGAGAAAGTCTGAAGTCATCTCTTAAAATGAGCCTCAGAGAGTAGGTCGGGGAAGGAGTGATGGAGGTTCAGGAAGGTCTCCCTTGAGTTGGAAGGAAGGCAAAGGTCCTGGTCTTGGCTTTGGGTATCCGTGACCTTCTTGAGCCATTTATTATTTCCCTTCCTCTCCTTTCATGTTCCCTGAAGGACAGAACTCTCCTTCTTTCATAGCAGCACCGTGATTACCTTTACTTGCCACCCCCAGTAGTCGAGGTGGGGACAGCTAAGTGAACTGCTGGAGGGATGACTTGCTCTCAGTCTCACACCACTCTGCTGAGTCGCGGGCAGAAATCCATGCAAGGATCTGTCAGGGATCTCCTGTAAGCCAGGTGGATGCTGTGTCTCTGAGAGAACCAGGAACAGACCCCGTGACTGAGGGCTCTCTTGTCCAGGTCAGACGGCACTGCACATAGCCATCATGAACCAGAACGTGAACTTGGTGAAAGCCCTGCTCGCCCACGGGGCCAGCGTCTCTGCAAGGGCGGCAGGCTCAGCCTTCTGCCTCAGTCCCCACAACCTCCTCTACTTTGGTGAGAGCCAGGGCCAGGGCTGGGAGGGTGGGGAGGGGGCCAAGAGCAAAGGGAGGGCAGGCTGCGGGGGCTCCATGCCGGGGGAAGCTGGGAGGGGTCCGCCCTCCTCAGGCTGAAGGCCAGAGCCAGCCCCCCGACGCAGGGCCCCCTGCACCGTCCCCGCCTCTGGTTCTGCTGACAAGCGTCCCCAGGCCCAGAGCTGAGACGTGGGGAGGGAGAGGCAGTCCCCTGGAGAGACTGCCCATCCCAGCCTGCACCCTCAAGCCACGGGGCCCTCTGCACCCCCAGGGGAGCACCCTTTGTCCTTTGCGGCCTGCATGGGCAGCGAGGAGACCGTGAGGCTGCTCATTGAGCACGGCGCTGACATCCGGGCCCAGGACTCCCTGGGTGAGAGCCGGGCTGGAGGGGGAGCTGGGTTGCAGAGGAGGGGCCGGGACAGTCCTCAGGTCCACCGGGCGCGGGTTGGGGGTGGGGGTCATGGGGAGCATCAGGGACTCTAGTCCCGGTGGCCATGTGACAGCCCGTGTCCTCCCCCAGGAAACACAGTGTTGCACATCCTCGTCCTGCAGCCCAGCAAAACCTTTGCCTGCCAGATGTACAGCCTGCTGCTGTCCTACGACGGGCGCGGGGACCACCTGCAGTCCCTGGACCTCGTGCCCAATCACCAGGGCCTCACCCCCTTCAAGCTGGCTGGAGTGGAGGGCAACACCACGGTGAGGGACCCGCCCCCAATCCCCCCGTGTCCTTCTCATGACCCGTTTTCCAAAACTCTCCAGAAGGGTGGTGGTCCCTCACCTCCCAGCACCGTCATAAAATCCTCAGCCTCAGAAGTTCCTGAGTCAGGAGGATTCGAGAATCTTACTTGAGAGGATCTGCTGCGGGAACCCAGAGTTCTCCTCCCCTCGCCTGTTCTCTTCTTTCAGATCTTCCTAGGGTTTGTGGGAAGGAAAGGGAGCCCAAAAATTAAAAGGTTCATGTCAACAGAGCCTTGTCAGTTCTCACCTGTCCATCAGTCCCAAGGAGTAAGCGACCATGCTGTTGCCCTTGACGTGCTCCTTATACGCTGACCCCCCCACCTCACCCCTCTGTCCACACAGATGTTCCAGCACCTGATGCAGAAGCGGAAGCACATCCAGTGGATGTGCGGGCCGCTGACCTCCACTCTCTACGACCTCACGGAGATCGACTCCTGGGGAGAGGACGTGTCATTTCTAGAGCTTGTGGTCTCCTCCAAGAAGCGAGAGGTATGGAGCTGTCGGGTGTCGGTGCAGAGCCTGTACGTTTGCTGAGATCCTGGGCTCCAGACACTTCCCTGCCCTGTAATAGATGGAGATGAGGACGGACTCCTGGGACCTTTGGGGGGAAATGCCAATCGACACCCCTTTCCTAACTCCACTCTCCCTCTGCTTAGCTCTGGTTCCTTCCACTTACCTTTCTCTTACTAACGTCGCATATGAGGAACTCTCCAAATGGAAATTGCTTCCTACCATTCATTCATTCATTCATCCTTTCGGCATATTGAGCTTCTTGCTGTGTCCCAGCCACTGTACCAGGAATTAAGAATACAGAAATAAATAAAACACAGTTCCTTTCAATCAACTTTGTCAGTTGCCCATCCCCGTCCTCAGTCATTGTAATAGGGTACCACATAGAGCATCATAAGGGTCTGTACTATGCACAGTGGCAGCAGAACGGAGGTTGGTTTATCTTGGCTTGGACAGACCAGAGAAGATGTCACAGAGGATGTGCTTGAGCTGGGGCTTCATGGAGGAGTTGGGAATCACCAGGAAGATGGAGAAAAAGAGAGCTTTCCAGAGAGGGAAAAACACGTAGGTCATGCAGACAGTACTGGATTGAGTGACAGGAGGGAAAGGAAAGTCTGTTGAGGACTCATGTGGGGGAGAAAATCGTTTGTGTTTTCTGGAACCTCCACGATGGTGGCAAAATGTAGTTCCCCTTGTGTATCTGCCGCCTGACAGCTTCCTAGGAACCCTTCTAGAGCCCAACTCAGGGGATCACTGGTACTACTGAGCAGAGGAAAAGGTGAGTGGCTGGTTGGTATGAACTTCCTCAGGGCAGGATTTCTTAGGAATTGGAACCCCAGTCCGTCTGGTGGGTTGTGTCACCACAAATCCTCGGTCTCTGATTCCAGCTGGTTCTCAATGTTCTGCTACAGGTTTTATTCTTGTCTTGGTCAGCTATTCTATTCCCTCAAAATTCCTTTCTAGCCCCTTCTGTATCCCTCACTGCCTTCACCTTCAATTCTATGAGGAGACCCAGATTCGTTCATTATGATGCAAATAGAGGCTCTCTGGCTGGAGCTTCTTCAGCTTCCTGCCTTGTCCTGCCCAACAGATCTGGAAACTGCCCACTGTCTCTCTCCTTCCCTCTAGGCTCCATGGAAAAGGTATTCTTCCTGCTAGTGAATACTCCCGCCAGCTACGCTCTGACTTTGCCTTCTCCTACTTTCTCAGATGTGTCGCGCTGTCCATCATCCTCTCTCAGAGCATCTGTAACATCTCGCTGCCTACTTACGTCCGAGCACTAGCCCACCTGGCTGAGATTATGGCCACTCCCCACTCTTTGTGTCCTCTCTTGCTCCTCTCGGGTCCACAATACTTGTAGAGCAAATCTGACCGCCTCCTCGTTTGAACCTTGCAATTGCTTTCCGTTGCATTCAGAAAACAAAGTCCAGCTCCTTACTTTGGCATTCACGAGGTACCGTGATCTGGCCCTTAGCTGCTTCACCCGTGATAACCCCTGCCCACCCCTCCAACAGGTTCTGCCATGTCCCCAGCCACACCTCATCTGTCAATGTCTTCTCGCACCTTCCTGCCTTGGCACCTGCCGCTCCTTTATGGAATGACCTTGCCTGACTGTCCCTTCACTCAACCATTTACGGCTCATCCTTCAGAGCCTCTGTGGTGCTCTAGGTCCTGGTGTTTACTTCTGTCATGGTTTATCTCCAGCACTACCATGAGGCCTAGCATACAGTAGAAGCTGACTGGTTGTCCGTAAAAGAAATGACAGACGAACTGAATGCGTGGTCATGACCCTGCCCATCTGGGACCCAGTGGGAAACCCAGCGCTGCTTCTCGCTACGGTGGTCACCCCCAGCTGCACTCTTCTTCCATGGCAGGCTCGCCAGATCCTGGAACAGACCCCAGTGAAACAGCTGGTGAGCTTCAAGTGGAGGAAGTATGGGCGGCCATACTTCTGCATCGTGGGGGCCCTGTACGTGCTCTATATGATCTGTTTCACCATGTGCTGCATCCATCGCCCTCTCAAGCCCCGTAGTGGCAACCGCACAAACTCCCGAGACATCACCATCCTCCAGCAGAGGCTGCTCCAGGTGACTCTTCTCAAGAGGGGATGAAGGGAGCTGGTAGCGTGGGGTGATGGCGCTGGAAACCAGGAGCAGCTACCTGGGAAAGATACCACTCACCCGGCTGTGGTAGGGGCAGGTTCCTGATCACCCAGGCAGAAATGAGGAGGGAGAGAAGGGGACCAGAGTGGGGGCTCGATGAGTCAGAGTGGGCTTGTCCAGGGAGCGATGGCTTTCTTGTGAACTTTGAAAGACTGCTTGGGACTAAAAGCGTCATACTTTTGTAAAATGCCTTGTCCTTTACAAAGAGGACCAGACGTTTGTAAATGTGACCTTCAGCAGAAACCGTGCTGTTGTAAAGGGAAGAAAACTGTGCTCCAGGTCCATGTCTGAGTCTGTTTCTGGTCTGTTAGGGCAACACAGGCATCTTTCTGGCCTGCATTCTCTTCTGACCACCGTCAGTAGGAGCACACTGGCAACGATGTTATCAGCTGTCTGGCCACCTGTCAGGTGTGCTGCAGAAGGATGCCTGGACTGGGTAGCAGGTGGAAGTACATAGTCTCTAAGGTCCCCTCTGCTCTTGTGGGCTTGCCATTCTGTGGGTCACCCTCAGAGACCTGGGGTGAGGATGACTGAGTAGAGGTGTGGAGTAGATGTCAGGCTCTGCTGTTGGAGAGCAAACCCCTTGGCATGACAGAAAGAGCGGACTCTTGTGCATACTTCTGGGCATATACATTCAGCACTGGGTTCGTTTAACAGGTAACCGAAATTCTTGTCCTAGTGACTGAAAATAGCTGAAAGAGAGTGAAGGCATGTGGGAAGAAAGCAAAAGACAGAGGAGGAAGAATTTTGCCAGGCGAGTAAGAGCTTGATGAGAGGAGACTTATGCCCAATGCAGGATGGGCCAGCCACCGGTATAGCTCAACCTGGACTTGGAAGAGGGGTAGTGTGGGATAGTTAAGGAGCAAAGAACCTGAGTCAAGTTAGACCAAAGAGAGTGGATGCACAGAGAGAGAACAGGGCGAAGAGCCTCACTGAATCCTCCAGTAGGTCGAGACACTCCATGCTTCTGCAATTTCCTCTCGGTAGGTATACAGTGTGCTGTCGTATCCAGAGCCTCTGTCTCTCATAAAGCAGGGTTCGCTGCCTGGAGAAGACAGGCCCGAGTCGGGTGGGGCTGCCTTGTTAGAGGCGGGCAGAGGCGTGCTCAGGGGAGGTTGTGTTCCATGCATCTCAAACTAGACGTGAAGGTTGTCCCTGGTGTGGAGACCACACAACAGGAAATAAGGACATTTAGGAGGTGGCCAGCTGAGACAGGCGAGTGACTAGCAACGGAGGGGATGGGTAAACATGGGGGTGGCTGGACTTTTCCAGCCTTCTTGGTTCTATTTCCTCAGATGCATTCTTTTCCACCCTTCCTTTGTTTCAAACTTACTTGGGGGATTTTCTGGATCTAGAATGTAGATAGCCTTCTAGCCTAAGGGCTGGGTGACGCTGAGCAACTGATTACCACTGAGTCTTCTTCCTGTGTGTCTCTTTCTCTTTGGGGCAGGACTAATTATGTACAGACCTGTTCCTTTGACCCAGATAGTCTAAATTATTATTAGGACATCCCTCCCCTTGCCTCAGGACTAAGTGAAGCATAATTACAGCTAAGTGCACGAACTTTCCTTCTGTTTGCTCTCCTGTTCCTTCCTTGTCCCCTTTGGCATTTTTACCCTTTTGCCTTCCACTTCGATTAAAGCCACTTTGGCCCAAAGAGAAGACTCCTGACTTTCAAATATTCTTTTCTTGCTGGGGGAGTGGACTTAAGAATGCTGCCCTAAGAGGTTTGAATAGCAAAGAACATCAGTGAAGGTCTGTGTCTTTTGACGTTACCCCTTGAGCCTTGGTCCTGAGTTGATGGAACCCCTGAGCTTCTCTTATTCAGTCGGAAGTCAGTCGGGATGAGATCGGGGGCTCCCAAACACATCACCGCGACTTGAAAGATTCTGCTTTCGTGACGTACCACGTTTGTTAAATAATGGGAAATTCTTTTTTTCTACATTTTTATTACTTGAAAGTCTTAGAAAAATGAATATGTACCAATCCAGGGTCTTGGCTTGATGAATGCAATTGTCGCCACATTAATTAGCCCATGAAGCTTTTTCTTAGTTAAATGAATACTTTTATATCCCATTATATTAATAAATCTGGACATATGGAACTCTCGGTCACCGTAGGATTTCCTCTTTGGGTCTCGTGAGATCTAGAAAAGTCGCCGGGCTCCATGAGAGTAGCCCAGAACACCATCTCAAGACAGTTGAAATGAAAGAAAATACTCCTTTATTTACATGAGGTGGCACGAGGTACACGAAAGCAGACATATATGAGGGTAAAGTCAGTTTATCTCTGTGCAGTTTTGGAGATAATCTCAGCGTCTTCATTCTAAGATGCCTCATTGTTCAGCCATAAGAGTTATGCTTTTCAGGGTTTCCCAAGAACTGTATAATTACTTAGAGTTCATTTTCTGTCTCCATTCAGTGTCTACTCCGTTTAGGCAGGACACCGTGCACTGTGGTCCTGGCTCTCTTAGGTTTCCAGGTGAGCAGGAAGTTCAAAGTCTGGGATTAAGCAGTAGGTTTGAGTCCTAACTCTGAAACCAAATAGCTGTGTGACCTTGGGCAGATCCTATCTCTTGCTAGATCAGTAGTTTTTAACCAAGGCTACACATTAGAAACATGGGAGGCTGGTAAAAGTACGGGTTGCTAAGCTGCCCCACACCTGACAGATTAGAAAGACTGAAGCTGAGGTCCAGGCAATGGTACTTTGAAGAAATTCTTTGAGTGATTCTCATTCTTAGCTCGGACTGAGAGCTTCTACTCAGCTTTCCAGTGTGAAGTCGATCCCTCTGAGCATTTAGAGCCCTGATTTGCTGCTCAGCAAGAGGGCGTTGATCTCCCATCATCAGATTTCCTTTTGTGTCTTGAAGATTTCCTTTATCTCTCCGCTGCCCTTTTCCCAAAATCGCTTTGCTAATTCATTCACTACACAAGTAATCACCAAGAGCCTAGTGGGGCCTGAACATGCTGTAGGTGTTGGAAATTCAACCTGGTCTGAGCAAAACGCAAGTAACCTCTGCCCTTTTGGAGCTTACAGACTGGTTGACATTAATTAAATGAATAGATAATTGCAACCTGTGATGGTTACAATGCACATGCTTTTTTCCTATGATGAGAAAACAGACAGGGTGCTGAGAGAGCTTATAACAGGGGCCTGGGCACTCTGGGAGGTCAGAGAAGGCTCCCCTGAGGAAGGTAACTGAGCTGAGATGTGGGTATGAATTAAAGGTGGAAAGTGAGTTCTAGGCAGAGAGGATGCATATACAAAGGCCCTGAGGCAGGAAGACCCTTGCCAGTGTCTAGGAACTGACGGAAGATTGGCTAGGGTAGAGGGAGCTGGGGCAGGGGCCTCCAGATGAGACGGTCCTGGCAGATCTTTCCCCAAACTTTCCCAAATCATACAGGACCTTGCAGGCCCTACTGAGGATTTTACTCTTTACCCTAAAGGTAGTGAAAGGCTCAGAAAGATTTTAAACAGGGGAGATGCTTGATAACACTTTTGTTTCAGAAGAATGTCTCTGTAGAGTGGAAGACAGGTTTGAGGGGGCCAGGGAAGATGTGGGGAGACCAGTTAAGAGACTATTACAGTTCAGCAAGCAAAGATAATGGTAGATTGGGCTCAGGATGTGATGGGGGGACGGAGAGAAGGGGTTGGCATCAGGGGACTTAACAAAGGTAAGATCATCACTACTGCACAGTGGATGGGATGTAGCTAGGGAGAGGACGTGGCAGGAGTGACTCATGGGTTCCATTTATTTTAAATCCTCCTCTACCTGTCACGGTCAGTGGGTTTGCTTTTTCTACACATCACAATTCCTCATACGCTCTCGACAGTCCAGGGCACTACAGCTATTTGAAAACCCAGTTGATCTCCAACTCTCTACTGCTTTACTCAGGGGTCCTAAGCAACTCACTCTGGAACAAGCACGGCAAAGTAAAGACAAGACAGAGGTGAGGAGAAGCAGGGAGCCTGGTAGATAAAAATAACATCTACTGGGTGTTCGTTTTGCACACTTGATGTGCACTTCCCAGTGCCTCTGAGATCTTATTAAAATGCAGATTCTAAGAATAAGGCTGGCGTGGGCCCTGAGATTCTGCATTTCTGACTCACGGCTGGGTGATGCTGACATTGTGATTCTGTGGACCACATTTCAGATGACAAAGCATTACACCATTTGATCCTCATAGATACCTTAGTAAGTAAATACAATTATTATTACCATTTTAAAGATGGGGACTCTGAGGTCAAGAGAGGTTTAGTACTTCGGTAAAGACACTCAGCTAGTAAGGGCAGCGCTGAGGTAGGGGTTCTGGTCTGCGTAACCTCAGAACCTTTAATACGAAGCCAGGCATTTCTCCCTCCAGAGCGATGTGCTCAGTTCCAGGCTTCTTCTTTGGAGGATTCACTGCGTGAGGAACTCATGTCTCCAGGCTTTGAGAGCTAGCCAGGGCCTGGCACACTCACCTGTACCTGGGCACACCTGATAGTTCCCTGCCAAGATAAGGAATGCTGACGAGCAGGGGTGGGGATCCGGATCTGGGATTGTCTCCAACCTCTAGCTCCTGAGCTACTGTCTGGGCTCTAGTTCTGACACTAGGCCACGGTTTTGATGTGATTAACTTTTTGGTGGATAGGATGCGTCCTGCTTCTGTGGGAATGGGTAAAGACTCCTCAGGAACGAGCAGACCTTTCCCAAGTTCATCTTCCTGAGACAACACAAGGGCTAGGACATGGAATAAGCCCTTGGGAAGTAGACTTAGATGGAAACCAGGAGGTCTTGCTCTCTTTTGGGCCCAGTGGTTCTCAAGTGGGGGTATGTAGCCAGAAGCATTTACATCTAAAAAAGGAGATGCTGGGTCCCTGCTCCAAACGAATTGAATTACAGTCCTCAGGGTTGGCATGGACACGTGTGTTGTAACAAAGCTTCCAGCTGATTCTGATGGGTGGCCTGGTTAGGAGCCCCTGCACAGTTTAGAGGATGAGAGTAACTCTTCATTAGGAACCAGCAGGTCTCTTTCTGGGAGCTTAATTCCTCTGTAAGAATCTTGGGGAAAAAAGAGGGTCCAGGATGGGGTTTGACAATTGTTTCCGGTGCGTTCCCCCTTCCTCGTGGTTACACTTGCTTCCCACCCTTCCCCACAGTGGTACCCAGGCTCAGCTAGGCCCACCCCTCTCTGGACATTTCCTTCAAGACAGTGAGCTGAGTCAGCTGGTAAGTGAAAACACTCTCTTTTGGCCAATTCTCAGCAAAGTAGGACCTGTCATCCTCCGCAGGGGATCTGGCTGTGGACAGCTCTTAAAATCCTGAGCCATGTAAAGAGGTAAAGGATTCCAGTCATTGTTGAATGACATTTATTTATTTATTTTTGCGGTACTCGGGCCTCTCACCGCTGTGGCCTCTCCCGTTGCGGAGCACAGGCTCCTGACGCGCAGGCTCAGCGGCCACGGCTCACGGGCCCAGCCGCTCTGCGGCATCTTCCCAGACCGGGGCACGAACCGGCGTCCCCTGCATCGGCAGGCAGACTCTCAACCACTGCGCCACCAGGGAAGCCCTGACATTTATTTTTTAAAGGGGCTGAGGGGAGTATTTTCTCAATGCATTATTAGCTGAGCCTGCTTAGGCAACCTTGAGCTAGGAATCTGGAAATTCCAGACAAGCCCACTTCATTGTCATCCTTTCCGCCATTTGCCTCCTGGCTCCCACCTCCTGATTCCCTTTTACCTCCCTTCTGCAACTCTTAGATCATGCTCAGCGTGCACCTGTCTGTTCACCTGCTCCCTCGTCTCCTTCCTTCTTTCCTTTCTTATGAATGCAGCATCTGCTGTGTGTGCATTGTGGACAAAAAAAGAAGTTAGAGGTCCCTGCTCTCAGGAAGCTCTAAGATTCCTGGTGAGACATGGAATGTCCAGACGACTGCAGTGTGCTGGGGAAGGGCTGTAACCAGAGACCGGCACCGTGATCCTGCAGGGGAGACACCTGACCTGGCCTTGGAGGGGCAGGAAAGGAGACCCAGGAGGAATGCTGTGACCTGGGTCTTGAGGTTGAGGGTGAACCAGAAAAATGTGGTGGAGGCAGGCATTCTAAGAAAAGGTCACAGTCCACACGACGACCTGACTTAACAACAATAATTCAACGTGGCCAGAGCTCACACAGAGCACGGGGACCTAGGGCAGGAGCCAGACCAGCAAGGGTTCTGTATGTCATGCCCAGTAGTCTGAGTCTTATTTTTTATTCTTATCTCACAATGCACACTTCTAAGTAAAAGAACACATGTGCAACCAGCAAAGGTTCTGTACATCACGCTTGGTAGTCTGAGTCTTATCTTTTATTCCTGTCTCACTATGAGCACTTCGGAGTAAAAGAATACACGCCCCTGATTTAAAAATCAAACGGCAGGGCAGGTATAATGAGTATCAAGAGTGCGCTGGCCTGGCTCGCCGGCCTCACCCGTGCCTTGCTTCCTCAAGGCAACCAGTGTTTACATCTTTTAAGTTCTCCACCCCTGTTGTCACCTCTGCACTGCTGAATAATGCACTTCTATCTCTATTCATTAATTACATTTAGACATCAGCTATCGAATTTCTACTCTGATAAGGATTTAGAGAATACCCATCACTCCCATCTCCCCCTCATGTTTATTCCAAAGACATGGTGGAACTAGGAAAGGCATTAAACAGAGAAGCCATGGGGTGATATTTGCATTTGAGAAAGGTTAGTCCAAAAGCAAGGTGAGGGGGGATTGGATGCAGGGCGCTATGAGTTTGCATTAAGGCAGTGGTGCGATGGATTGAGGGCCAGGGCAGCATTTGAAAGAACTGGGAGGCTAAATGAATGGGACCTTGAAAATGAGTGTCTCTGTTCATTCACTTTGTTAAATATACCCTTGATCACGAAACCTTTTCATAAGAACCACAAATCTAGAAAGCTGCAGATCAGTCTCTCCCTGTAGACGGGAAATCTTGAATACAATCCCCAAAGAATAAACTTCTAAAAAATTCAAAGAAAAACTCATTACCGCTTTGAGTTTAGGGTTTAATTCTAGAGGGGCAAGGGTGGTTGATGAAGAGGGCATTCTTATTATCAGTTCAACAGACATTAGAAAGTCATTTGTTAAAATTCAATACCCCTGTCCATTTTAATTTTATTAATTTTATTTTTTTACTATTTTATTTATTTATTTGGCTGCATTGGGTCTTTGTTTCTGTGCACGGGCTTTCTCTAGTTGCGGCGAGCGGGGGCTACTCTTTGTTGCGGTGCATGGGCTTCTCATCACCGTGGCTTCTCGTTGCAGAGCACGGGCTCTAGGCGTGCGGGCTTCCGTAGTTGTAGCACTCTGGTTCAGTAGTTGTGGCTCGCAGGCTTTAGAGTGCAGGCTCAGTAGTTGTGGCGCACGGGCTTAGTTGCTCTGCGGCATGTGGGATCTTCCCGGACCAGGGCTCGAACCCATGTCCCCTGCATTGGCAGGCGGATTCTTAACCACTGCACCACCAGGGAAGCCTGCCCCTGTCCATTTTTAAAACACTAAACTCTTTCTCAACTTTGAAAAGAGTATCTATTCCAAATGAGAGCCAACCTTACATATGAGTGTGAACCGCTAGAATTCCCCTTGAAATCAAAGAAAAGAAAAATGTTTTAAAAGCCCACTACTATCATTATTTTTTCAGCTTTAATGAGGTGTAATTGACAAAAGAAATTGTAAGATGTTTAAAGCGTTCATCGCAGTGATTTGATACACGTATAAATTGTGGAGGGATTCCTATCTAGTTAATTAACACATCCATCACCTCACATATATACCTTTTTTGTTTTTGGTGAGAATAAGTTCTGCTCTCTTAGCAAATTTCAATTGTATAATACCGTGTAATTAACGATAGTCACCTTGTTTTACCATTAGCTCCTCAGACCTTAGTCGTCTTATAGGTGAAATTTTGTACCCTTTTACCAATCTCTCCTTATTTTGTCCATACCCCCATGCCCTGGCAACCACTTTTCTACCCTCTTTTTCTAGAGTTTGCCTTTTTTTTTTTTTGTTTTGATTCCACATGGAAGTGATACCATGAGGTATTTGTCTTAATCTGTTGGGCTTATTTCACTTAGCATAATACCCTCAAGCTCCATCCGTATTGTTCCAAATGACAGGATTTCCTCTTTTCTCATGGCTGAATAATATTCCGTTTTATATATATGTGTGTGTATATATATGTATATCACATCTTCTTTATCCATAATCCATTGACGAACACTTAGGTTGTTCCCATATCTTTGCTACTGTGACTAATGTTACAACTTACATGGGAATGCAGGTGTCTCTTCCAGATTCTGTTTTCATTTCCTTTGGCTGTATACCCAGAAGTGGAATTGCTGGATCATGTGGTAGTCCCATTTTTAATTTTTTGCGGAACCTCTATTCTGTTTTCTGTAGTGGGTGCACCAATTTACATTCCCACCAGTAGTGTACAGTGATTCCTTTTTCTCTACATCCTTGCCAACACTTATTTCTTGTCTTTTTGATTATAGCCATCCTAATAGGTCTGAGATGATATCTCACTGTGGTTTTGATTTGCGTTTCCCTGATGATTAGTGACATTAAGTACCTTTTCCGTACCTGTCAGCCATTTGTATGTCTTCTTTGGAAAAATGTCTATATTCAGGTCCTCTGCCCATTTTTGAATCGGATTGTTTGGGGGTTTTTGCTGCTGAATTGTATGAACTACCATTATTTTCATTGCAACTTTTGCACATGTATATTACCTTTTGTTTTCCAGAGAGCAATTAAAAAAAAATAAAACCATACTAAAGGGTCTGTGTCTTGGAGAGCAGCAAGGAAGGGGGCTCGCAAGAGACTGTGGCGCTCGGCATTCTGCTTTTAAATAGAGGACCTTTGGGGACAGAGTGGCAGAGGCAGCTAGCTACTTTAGGGCAGTCAGATCCCAGGTGGAGCAGAGGCAAAAACCTGGGGTCTCTGGACACCTCTGTTACTCACTGGTGAACTTGAGCAGGGCAACTCCTACTCGCAAAGGAACACGTTGAACAAACAAAGGGGTGCTGGTGAGGGGCAGCCCCAGAAGGAGATTACGGTAACCAAAACTGTCCCCAATATTCTCCATTAGGATTTTGCCTTTTCGTCTCCTGAGGGAGAAAGCTGATGCCACTCTCTCGCTTTCCTCTAGGGGGCACTGTGGTTCCCACAACTCTCCTGGCCAACTAGTGCAGTCCTTTTCTTCTTAGTTGAAACAAGGAAAAAGGTTGGTAGCAGTTTTCCAGACGTATGCAACCAAGGTCCAAAGCTTTTTTAAAGTTTAAAAATTTTGTACAGACACATATATGGCACAGATGCCGTTATTTTATTTCTATATTTAATGTTATTTTGTTCCTATAGTTAATGAACTTATTATTTATACTACTACCTGATTCTCAAAAGGAGTTGGCCTGTTTTACAATGAAAGACGGATGCTCTAGGAACATTAAGATCACCAGACCCATGATCTGAATTTTAGGATGGAGGAGACGGGATGCAAAGATAGTTGTTTGAGCTGGGGATAAAAAAAAAAGAGAGAGAGAGAGAGAGAGAACACTGAGCTTCCTTGGAAGCAAGGCAAAAGGGAAACGTCCCACTATATGATAAAATAAAATGTGCCAGTTTCTCAAGAGAGATAAACGTCAGAGAAGTTTACAGAACATCAGTTCTTTAAACAACAACAACAAAGGAATTGATATCTAGTCACAGGTTGTTAGATCATATTGTTTACTAGATACGTAGTCACCCACTCCTTTTCTGGTCTTCCCTGGTCCCGTATGATTTACCTGAAACATTTCCACCACCTGTTGGTAAGTCTGGTCCTGTTCTTCCCTAAAGACTATATCCTTGGCTTCTTCTGAGCTGACACACACCCTCTGAGAGGCCACAGGATGCTTCGTGGGTGCCTTCTTTATACCATAGATCACCTCCCGCTACATAGCATCTCTTCCTGTTTCAAAAGCTATACCTCTCACTGGACCAGGGTGTACACTGCTGAAGTAGCCTGCAGAAGGATGCCGAGAGGTTCCAGTTTATCGGCAGGACAGAGATGATTAGCATTTCTCATGCTTAATGAGGGATCACGTCCTTCCCAGCTTAGATCATCCTCAGGGACTCTCAACTCCTGTCTTCGGTGCACAATTCAGAGATGTGACCGTGGAGAATAGAGTTCCCAAAAGTCTAAGGGGTACTCGAATGGGTTGAAATTGTTTGTATAGTTTCACGTGAGAATTACGTATATATGAGCACAGTTTTCTGGAAAGAGGATCTGTGGTCTTTATGATATTCTCAGATGGGCTCATAACTTCAAAAAAGTTAAGGAGCATTATTGTAGAATTCTATTGCTGTTTCTGGGTAATATTGCAAGCCTTTTCCTGTGAAGTAACATGTGCAGAGGAGGGTGGTTTTTATTCCATCTTGACCTTAGGACTGTACCTTCTACTCCTACTGTCCCGGATAAGGCAGGGCCCTTCCTCAGAACTGAAATCCATATATTGTCTTTAACCCTTTGCTATATTGCCCAATCATAATAAGACCACAATGAATATATCTATGGCGCTCTGTGGTTTATAAAATACATCCAAATACATCTCATTTGGTCTTCACGATAACCCTGGGAGGTAAGCATTATAGTTTCCCTTTTACAGATGAGAAACCCCAAGCTCAGGGAGTTTAGTGACTGATTCAAGGTTTCACTGGAGCTAACAGGTGCTGGGTCCATACGGGAACCTGAATTCTGTGATGTGTTTATATTCTGCTTGCTGGGAACCGCAACGAGATTGGAAAAGCTGGCCTTTCAGCATAGCTGAAATCAGCCAAACCACTAACACCTCTTCCTGTCGGTTTGGCCTTCCTAACCTGATGCTGTGAAATGTGACCTCAGCCCCTCAGGACACACATCATCATAAATAACTGCTCACAACATACACATAAGAGGTGACTTCCTAGGCGGTTCCTCAAGTTGTTAGCATATGGAACATATGCCTATGAAGCCTTGGTTACTTGATGCCCTGGTCACAGACTGAGCCGCAATGGCAGGGCGGGTGTTGATGGTGTTGGTAAGGGGAGCTTTTCTTCACCTTGGGTAGAGTTGAACTGCGTTAGACCACTTACTCAAAAGGACTTGACTCTCAGACCATCAGAAAGCACTTCTTTTTTTTTTTTTTTTTTTTTTTTTTTTGCGGTACGCGGGCCTCTCACTGTTGTGGCCTCTCCCGTTGCGGAGCACAGGCTCCGGACGCGCAGGCTCAGCGGCCATGGCTCACGGGCCCAGCCGCTCCGCGGCATGTGGGATCCTCCCGGACCGGGGCATGAACTCACGTCCCCTGCATCGGCAGGCGGACTCTCAACCACTGCGCCACCAGGGAAGCCCCAGAAAGCACTTCTTATCCTGAATTTCTCACCACAGGAGGCCTATGTGACTCAGCAGGATAAAATCCGGCTGGTGGGGGAGCTGATGACGGTCTTCGGGGCTGTGATCATCCTGTTCCTAGAGGTGAGGTGCAGCTGTGCTCAGGCGGAGGCCACCCACCTGAGGCCTCAGACTGAACTGAAGTCTATATCGATCATTGTTTCGTTTTGTTTTCCTGGCCTTTTCCCAGATCCCGGATATCTTCAGGGTTGGTTTCTCTCGCTATTTTGGACAGACTGTCCTCGGGGGGCCGTTCCATGTCATCACGTGAGTGTCCTTCCTTCCAGCCCCCTGCCTTCCCTTGCCAGAAATGTCCCAGGTCTCCCAGTCCCTCTCTGGGACCCTCACTTCCAGGGATTTTTCTCTAGCGGGCTTGTGTGTGTGATGGTGTATGTGTTTAGGTATGAAGACTGAGCCTGAGTGTTTGGGTCCCATGTAAGTCAGTGCCATGCTGAAGGGGACCTAGCGTATTTCCAGCCCTCCTCTCACTTCCCCCCTCTCTGCTCTCCCCCCAGCATCACCTATGCCTCGCTGGTGCTGGTGACCATGGTGATGCGGCTTTCCAACACCAACGGGGAGGTGGTGCCTATGTCGTTCGCCCTGGTGCTGGGCTGGTGCAGTGTTATGTACTTTGCTCGAGGATTCCAGATGCTGGGTCCCTTCACCATCATGATCCAGAAGGTCAGTGCTTTCCCCAGAGTTTCCTCTGGCTTCAGACATTGGACGTTTCCCAGACAGAGGGAGGGAGTGGGAGCAAAAAGGAAAATGCTGCTCGGAGTGGACGTGGTGGAACTCCGGTGACTTCCAGTCTATCAGCAGTAGCTGCAGAGAGGCAGGTGGAGAAAGGATCCCTCCACCCTCCCTCCCCTCTCTGTTTTCTGTAGATGATTTTCGGAGACCTGTTGCGTTTCTGCTGGCTGATGGCTGTGGTTATTGTGGGATTTGCCTCAGGTAAGAGCATCACTCTCTCCTCCATCAGATCATCGGATTCAGTTCTCCAGAAAGTTCTCTCTTACTCTTGCTCTCAGTTATTTCTCCTTTGCAATCCCTTTTGCTTTTTTCCCCCTGGTGGAAGGTGAATCAAAAAACACACTTGCACTCTTTGGATCTGGGTCACTCAGGTTGGCCTAGAGAGCAGACTCATGGGCTCTGAATTTCTGGGCCAGTAGCATTCATGTTGACTAACTGCCCTGCAAGATCTTTAAAGGAGAGATAGAAAAAGGGCTTTGGAGAGAGAAGAATATTAAACAAGAAAGACTGGCCAGTCGTGAAAGGTGCCGTAGGCAAAAAGTCTGGTATTTAACTCTACTATGTTTACACTTCAGAAGAAGAAACGAAAAGCATTCACTAACATGTACGGTGCCCTTTTTTCCCCTATGTGTGGTCAGAGTTGAAAGAAAAGAAAGGAATTTGAAAAAGGAGGCACAGAAAAAGGGTTTGTAGATTGTGAAGAATGAGAAAGGAAAGCAGAAGAGCTGTGAAGAGAGGCTGGGAGAAGAATGCCCAGTGGGGACCCAGTCACGGACCAAGACACAGGGGGAGGGTGCCAGAGAGAGGAGGAGAGGAAACATCCGGAACAGAGCAGACGGAGCAGAGGGAGGGAGAGCACAAACGAATGAGTGGAAGACAGTTCTTAGGGAAAGGAAGGAAGAGGAAGGAAGAACAAAAGGCAGCAAGGCTCACGCAGTCCTCCATGTCTGCAGCTGAACCTCCAGAAGGCAGGTGGATGCACCTGAGGACACGTGAAGACCTACAACCCTAAGGACAATGACTTTCAGTACAGAGGACGCCATGCCTGTCCTAGGCATTCCCCTGCTTCATGGGGGTTCCCACGAAACAGTACACTGAAAAACTACACCAAGATCTGAACTCTGAGAGGGTCAAACTTTGATAGGCTCCCTGTTTGGAGGGTTCCTCATGCACCCTTCCTCCCCACCCTCTACTCCACCTGCAGCTACACTTATGCACAATGAGCAACTATAACAGAGTCGTTTTCTGTAGATCTCCTAAACCATCTCTTCTTCGTTGTTGCAAAGCCATGCTTTGTCATAGACCCTAGTTCTGCTCTTGGGGTCACCTTATTTATAGTTCCATTCCCCACACAGAGATGGGTCTTTTAGAGGTTCTAACGCTGTAGTGCGTTTCCAGGATGCCCAGTGCCATCCAGTAAGCTACACGCTGAGCAGGGAAACCTTTTTTATGATGGTCCAAGCTCACCCAGGGAATCTCAGAGTAATGGGTGGTTATCTAGAGGATACGGAGATTGTTTTTAAAGGTGCTTTTCTTTTAGCCCTTTCATGTGCTCAGTTCTTTAAAATTGTTGGCGATTCCATGCATTCTTGTAACAACTTGCCTTTTAAATATTTGGTTCTAAAATGTAAAACCCAGTTAGGTGACATATACTATACTGATAGATCGATCAAGAGATAGATATTTGCTAAATTCTGAGTATAACTGGTATGATAAACTTGGTCATAGGACATCTGAGGGTTAGCCAGGTCCACAGGGAAAATGGGACTTATATGTGTAATTCTACATTTATGTGCCTGTGTGCATATATGTGCTTGTGTGTAAATGTATGGAGATATATACTGGAGGTAGAATGAATGCTGACCAGGCCTGTGCTTATTGTGATAACTCCCCATTTCCTGATCTCCATGCCCTCTTCGTGGGCGGAGCAGCGTTCTTTATCATTTTCCAGACAGAGGACCCATCCAACCTGGGGCAATTCTATGACTATCCCATGGCGCTGTTCAGCACCTTCGAGCTTTTCCTCACCATCATCGACGGGCCTGCCAACTACGACGTGAACTTGCCCTACATGTTCAGCATCGTCTACTTTACCTTTGCCATCATCGCCACACTGCTCATGCTCAACCTGTTCATTGCCATGATGGGCGACACACACTGGCGGGTGGCCCATGAACAGGACGAGCTCTGGAGGGCCCAGGTGAGTTCATTAGGGTTAGTCTTTTTTTTTTTTTTTAATTTTATTGGAGTATAGTTGATTTACAATGTTGTATCAGCTTCAGGTGTACAGCATATCGAATCAGTTATACTTGTATATCCACTCTTTTTTAGATTCTTTTCCCATATAGGCCATTACAGAGTATCGAGTAGAGTTCCCTGTGCTATACAGTAGGTCCTTATTAGTTATCTATTTTATATATAGTAGTGTATTTATGTCAATCCCATACTTACAATTTATCCCTCCCCCCCTTGTCCCCTGGTAACCATAAGTTTGTTTTCTACATCTGTAACTCTATTTCTGTTTTGTAGATAAGTTCATTTGTACCCTTTTTTAGATTCCACATATAAGTGGTATCATATGATATTTGTCTTTCTGTGTCTGACTTACTTCACTCAGTATGACAATCTCTAGGTCCATCCATGTTGCTGCAAATGCCATTATTTTGTTCTTTTTATGGCTGAGTAATATTCCATTGTATATATGTACCACATCTTCTTTATCCATTCCTCTGTTGATGGACATTGAGGTTGCTTCCATGTCCTGGCTATTGTTATTGGTGTTAGTCTTTCTAAGGGGCAGGGGATGGAGAGAAAACTCAAAGTGGAATATGCCACGGTAGATGACTCTTAGGAGAGTCACGGAACAACCCCGTGGGGCTGTCACCTCAACAGAGATACTTTTGGATAGATGGAGGGGACTTTTAGCCAAAAGTCTTTTTCTATCTAAAAGAGTGTAGGATGGTAGGATAGGGTCAGGATCAACACCCAAGAGCACAGAGGAAGGGTAGATTCAGGAGCCAACCTTGAATCCAGTGGGAACCAGAAACTGTTTTGTTCTTATATGTTCTAGTTTTTAACTTGGACCTTATCTTCTGTTTGCTTCTATAACTGTTTCTCCATAATCTTTTCCTTATATCATCATAGGCTAATAAACTCTTAGAGTTGGAAGTGCCTTTAGTGGTCCCCTAGTTGAGCTCCTACCCAGCAAATACTCATTTATTGGTCAGAGGATCATTCAGTATCTTCTTTAATGCCGATGAGAATCTTATTATCATGTGGATTTGGGTAGAGGTTGGAAGGAGAGAGCTTTTTTATATTTCAAAAGTTTTTGTTATTAGAAAATTCCATATTGCATTGAGCTGAAACCTATCTTTCTGTTATTCCACTCTTTGGCCCAAGTTTTTTCTTCTTGTATAATGCAGAATACACTCTCCCATAGGAGCACCATTCAGATATTTGAAGACAGTCATCATGTATCCCCTCAGACTTTCCATTCATTAGCAGTAATTATTTAGAGCCTGTTTTGTGTTGGAAAATGTCTAGGATCTGGGGACGCAGGCATGATGATGTAGTCTGTGCCCTCATGGAGCTCACCATCTGGCTGGGCAGACAAACATTAAATGAATGACTTCACAGAAAACTGTACAATTAGAATAGCAAACGTGTCATAGAGACGTGAAGATGCTAAAAACAGGAGGCAACAGAGGAGTTTGACTGGAAAGTTAGGAAATGCTTTCCTGATGGAGTGACATTTAAGATGAGCCCCTAAACATGGGTAATAATTAGTCAATTAAGAAGAATGAGGGGAAGGGATGGAGGTTAGGATTTGCATCCATTGGGACTCTTGGCTACAGGGACAGAAAACCAAACTCAAATAGACTTAAAAAAAATTGGGCAGTGGGAAGAGGGTGTGTTGAGCCTCATAACTGGAAAGTTTAAGGAATTAAATCAGCTTTAGACATGGCTGGCCAGAGTCTGGATCTCCATTTTATACTTCAGTTTCTGTTCTCTCTTTTGTCCTCTTTTAAGTCAGTCTCTTGCATCATGTTGGTGAGATAGCTTAGAGAAGCTCTAAACTTACAAAGGAATGAGCAGGTGCACTGTGTTCCAAATTCCAAGGGCCCATTCTTATTGTATTCTGTGTGCCTACAGATAAAAGCTGTATCTGTAGCTTTTAAAAGAGCATCTCCTCCCCCTGCCGCCCGAACCCATCTCATTGCAACAAGTTTGATCATAGGCGCAGGTGGTGGTGGTGGTGGTGGTGGTGGAGTTTGGGGGAGAACAGACTAATTAACCAGGGCTGTGTGAAGTCCAGTCTACTCTAACTGATGGACTCAGAGTAGAGAAGGAGTGATTCTCTAAATGAAAACTGGGTTCTCTTACCAGAAGGTGGCGGGGGGTGCTGAATGATGGCACAAGAAGAACAATAAATATCCTTTTCAAGATAAAGAAAAAGCGCTGTGCAGGGAAAGGGAATAGAATGATTGAAAATCCTGAGGTTGGGGACTTGCCTGGTGGCACAGTGGTTAGGAATCGTCCTGCCAATGCAGGGGACGCGGGTTCGAGCCCTGGTCCGAGAAGATCCCACATGCCGCGGAGCAACTAAGCCCGTGCGCCACAACTACTGAGCCTGTGCTTTAGAACCCGCGAGCCACAACTACTGAGCCCGCGTGCCCAGAGCCCGTGCTCCACAACAAGAGAAGCCCACGCACCGCAACAAAGGGTAGCCCCCGCTCGCCGCAACTAGAGAAAGCCCGCGCGCAGCAACGAAGACCCAATGCAGCCAAAAATAAATAAATTAATTAAATAAATTCCTATATTAAAAATAAAGAAGTCATATCTTTAAAAAAGAAAAGAAAAGAGAAAATCCTGAGGTTGGAGGGAACTCAGCGCAGCTAAGAAACAGAGAGAAGGCCAAGAGAAGTGTGGAGTACCGAGAAAGATGGGGCGGAAGAAGACAAAGTGGAGAATTGAGCTGCTTTAAGGATTCCTAGTTCTTTCAATTAATCAAGTTTCCTGAGCCCAGTCCATCCTGACTGACCCTCTGTTCAGACCTCCTATATCCTGGGCCTTTCAAAGCTAGAATGGTCCTGATATGATTGGAGGAATGCAGCATGAAGAGGGGTCATGCCTGTCCTTGCTTTGGACGCTGTACTATAAATAGCACCTAAAATGGCGGCAGGTCTTTTGGAAAATATGCAATGGGTTCTTACTAGGCTTATGGTCAACTAGAACCCCCGCATCTTTGTTACATGACTGACTTAGCTAAGTTCCTTTATCGTTTTTCCTGTACTTAACACAGACATTTTAGTCTTTTTTAAAAAAATTTTTATTGGAGTATAGTTGATTTACAATGTTGTCAGCTTCAGATGTACAGCAAAGTGAATCAGCTATACATATACATATATCCGTCCTTTTTCTTTTTAGATTCTTTTCCCATATAGGCCATTCCAGAGCATTGAGTAGAGTTCCCTGTGCTATACGGCAGGTTCTTATTAGTCATCTATTTTTATACACAGTAGTGTGTATATGTCAATCCCAATCTCCCTCCCTGCTTTATCCGCTTATCCCCACAAGTTTGTTTTCTACATCCATGACTCTACTTCTGTTATGTAAATAAGTTCATTTGTACCCCTTTTTTTAGATTCCACTTATGAGCGATATCATGTGATATTTGTCTTTCTCTGTCTGACTTACTTCACTCAGTATGACAATCTCTTGGTCCATCCATGTTGCTGCAAATGGCATTATTTTGTTCTTTTTTATGCCTGAGTAATATTCCATTGTATATATGTACCACATCTTCTTTATCCATTCCTCTGTTGACGGGCATTTAGGTTGCTTCCATGTCCTGGCTTTTGTAAATAGTGCTGCAATGAACATCGGGGTGCATGTGTCTTTTCGAATGATACTTTAGTCTTATACATAAATGTAGGACCTTACATTTGATTTACTTAAATTTCATGTTAGTGGTCTTTGACCAGCATTCCAGTCTGGTGAGATCATTTTTATATTGCTTTGTCATCTTGTATATTACGTATCCCTCCCAGTTTTGTGTCTCAGACATATTTGATAAGCTTGTCTTCTATGTTTCACCTAGGTAATTAATGAGGGCTGGGCAAAGGACAGAACATGTGACATGCCACTAGAATTTTCCCTGCCCAGTTTGGAGTCATTCACGTACCCTTTTCCTTCTTAGCATGTGGGTATTTATTGAATTTGCTGCAAATTCCCTGAACATCAGCAGCAGCATTTCATCCCCAAGATCATAGAGATTCTGTTTAATCATATTATTTAAATCAAGATAATTGGTTTATGGCTTTCATATGAAAAAGGAAATGAGATTAGTTTGGAGTGACTGATTTTCCAAGAATCTGAATAGTAAAGCAGGGGTCACTGTTTTATTCAAAGCACTCATAAAATATACTCTGCTTTTATAGCGGGTGATGAGTAAGGCAGGTAGCGTGGTACCTCCCACAGGCTAGGGGATGGGTAGGTGGCTGTCACCTCCACTGATCTCTGGTGTCCTCATCCCACAGGTTCCTTTTGGTTCCCTCTGTCAGTAGCCTCAGGGTTCTCTGAAGCTCATGGCTCTTTCTGAGTTCTTCCTCTATCTCTTGGTTCCTCCTAGGTCGTGGCCACCACGGTGATGCTGGAGAGGAAGATGCCTCGCACCCTGTGGCCTCGCTCCGGCATCTGTGGGTACAAGTACGGGCTGGGGGACCGCTGGTTCCTGCGGTGAGTGACAATGTAGACATGTGAACTGTCAACCAGTGTGAGGCCGTGGGAACAAGGGTGACCGGTTCCACATTTATGACCCTCCTCTCCATTCTTGAGATCCCAAATTGGACCCAAAGGAGGTGTCATCACTCCGTAAAGCGAGACTGCGTTAGCCTGTTTGGGGGAGGCGGGTGGAGCTGAAGTGGAGGGGTGCAAAGAATGCTGGGAGCTGATACCAGGCTATGAGTACATAAGGGCAGTAATGTGAATGGCTAAGAATATGAGTCCGTGCTCGAATGTGGGCATGGGTTACCCAACTTGGTCTAGTCTTGCTTCCACCTGACGCCCACTTCTAGTACCTTCTTGAAGCTTCCAGTCTAGCCTTGAAACTAACCTGCTCCTTCGTACTCTACCTTCATCTCCTGACCTGGCTCTCCTCTCTCATTTATTTCCTGAATGGCATCTTCTCATCCTGACGACACGCTTATCTTTTAATTGGCTCTTTCTCTTTCATACTCACCCACATTCCCCCCACCATCACATGCCCGCACAAGCCCTACTACCCTCCAGATCCTGAATGCACAGCCTTTCGGGTCTCTCTCCTAGTTATCCTCCATCTCCCTCTGCTTCCCTTCATTTGATCCTAGAGGGTCTTCTGGCTTCAACGCTGCTAACTTCCTCCCCCTTTCCTCTCACTCCTGTTTCCCGGCTGTGCCCCGCTCACTTCTGCTTCTCCCCATGGCCCATCTCTCCCCAGCTCAGCTGAGTCCTCTCCCCTTTCCCCTCCTCAGAGTGGAGACCAACCAAGACCAGAATGCTTTGCGAGTACGTCGCTATGTGGAAGCCTTCAAGGGCTCAGACAAGGAGGAAGAACATGAGCATCTTTCTGAGAAACAGCCCTCTGTGGTTGAAAGTGGGATTCTCGCCAGGGCCTCCCTGGCCCTCCCGACTCCCTCCCTGTCCCGGACCACATCTCGAAGCAGCAGCAGTCACCGAGGCTGGGAGATCATTCGTCGCAACACCCTGGGACACTTGAATCTGGGACTGGACCTTGGGGAGGGGGATGGAGAGGAAAGTGTCTATCACATATGATTAGGACCCCTGTTACTCTCCTCCCGACTCCAGGTAGGCCTGGGGTGGGGGGCGGGCAGAGAGAGAGACACTGCCTATGCAAGCATCTGACTGACCTTCATGCCCATTAATCCTGGGAGGGTGGACAGAATAATTCTTAAAGGCCATCCATGCCTTGCCCTTCACATCAGCATCTAGGGATGAGCAAAGGGCCCCACGTATCTTCTGTCTTCTTGGAAGTCCCACATCTTGGGAAAAGGGGGTATCTTTTCAAGCAGAGTTAGACTTGGCAACTGAAGACATGAGGTAGGGGCGCTAGGCCAATGACTGGGTCATCTTCCTTTCCACCCCATGAGGCCCTAGATTGTAAGCTGTGAATCCTCCCTGGTTCCACAGGGCTTCATGTGGGAAGAGCCAGGCATGGCATTGAGGTTGTAGCCTCTCGCCTCTTCTCGTACCCCGTAGGACTCTCTCCCCACCTACCAACCAAACCCCAACGAGAAAACTGCAAGAAAAAAGGCTCTTTATCCTTCCTTTATTTTAAAAAAATGCACTGTGATATACATAACATAAAATTTACTATTTTAACTATTTTTAGGTGTACCATTCAGTGGCATTAAGTACATTCACATTGTTGGGCAACCATCACCACTGTTCATCCAGGGAGTTTTTTAAACTGAAACTCTTGTACCCATTAAACATTAACACCCCATTATCCCCTCCCCATGGTGCCTGATAACCAATATTCTACTTTCTGTCTATGAAGTTAACTACTCTATTTACCTTATATATAAGTGGAATCCTCCAATATTCGTCCTACTGTACCTGGCTTATTTGATGTAGCATAATGTTTTCAAGATTCATCCATGCTGTAGCGTGAGTCAGAATTTCATTCCTTTTAAAGGTCAAATAACATTTCATTGTATGTATATTCCACGTTGTGTTTGTCCATTCATCCACTGATGGACGATTGGGTTGCTTCCACCTTTGGCTGTTGTAATGCTGCTATGAACATTGGTATACAATTATCTGTTCAAGTTCCTGCTTTCAGTTTCTTTGGGTATATGACTAGAAGCAGATGGCTAGATCTTATGGCAAGTCTACGTTTAATTTTTTTGAGGAGCTGCCATACTGTTTCCCACAGCAGTTGTACTGTTGTATGTTTCCTCAGGCAAGGCACAGGGTTCCGGTTTCTCCACATCTTCACCAACACGTTACTTTCTGTTTCTTTGATAATAACCATCCTTTTGGTTAGGAAGTGGTATCTCATTGTGGTTTTAATTTGCATTTCCCTGGCGACTAACAACATTGAACATCTTTTCATGTGCCTATTGGCCATTTGCGTATCTTCTTTCTTGGAGAAATGTCTATTGTCCTTTGCCCATTTTTGAATTGTTTTGGGGGTTTTTTGGTTGTTATTTTTGGGTTGTCTTATCCTTGCTTTTTGAGACTTGGAGTCTGAAGTGTTTGTATCTCATTTGCATCCTGGTATGTTTTTAAATATGTGAGGTAAATTATTCCTTTCCATGCTTGGATGGCCCCATCATTTGTTTTACGAGACCATCCCTGGCCTGTGCCTCTGGTTGTCTGTCAGCAGCTGTTCATCCTTGCCTCTGGAGGTAACAGGCTCCCAACCATGTTTCCTGCAACAGCCATCCTCCACCCCCATCTCGTTTGTCCCTGTGCTGACCTGTGGGGTAGACAGCAATAATAGAGCCTGGGCCAACGCATTCCAGGAAGGAAATTGGAAACTAGGTGTCCAGGGTATCCATTACAGCCTCGCTTTGGCCTCCAGCCCTTCTTGTCCCAGCCCTGTCATCACCCTGACCACAATGCCGTAACAACTCTTAAGAGGACTGCGGTCTGGAACAGCAAAAAGGTAAGTGGGATTTGCAACACCACAGACAGGTTCATCCAGACACTCATGCAAGGCACAAATGAGTGCAGAACGGTGAGGGATCACACACACACAGGCACACACACGCATGCACACACACGCACGCACACACTCAACACACGCGCACACACACGCGCACACTCACATACACGCGCGCACACACGCGCACACATACACACGCGCACACATACACGCGCACACACACACACATACGCACACACACAGGTTGTATGGTTTCTAAGCGTGCTCAGCATGACTCCTCTGATCTTCTTTCACAGTGGAAATTCTCCTTCTCCTGTATAAAGCTAAACTCCCATCTGTGCTCCAGACGCAGTTTTCTTTCTGCTCTTCAGGCAGCTCTGTCTGTCACTGTGTCCTGTAACTCCTCTCATTCTCCTGTCTTCAGCCTCTCTCTCGCTCCCCTAGCGATGCTAGTCAGCAAATAACCATGCTCTGCTCTTTCCCACCTGCAAAGACATTGTAATCGCCCTCCCTCAACTCCCGTTTCTCGTTTCAGGTCCTGCCCTATCTTTTTACTCCCTCTTCGGGGCCAAACTTCTTAAGAGAAGAGTCTGTTGTCTGCTGACCTCACACTGAGTCCTCACCGCATTGTGATCTGACCTTGCCTCTCCGGCTAGCGATCTCGTCAAGGTAATCTACCTGTAGCTAACCCCACTGAGCAATCCGAGTCCTGCGCAAACTCTGTAGCGTTCAGATGTTAGTGGACCACTCACCCCTTCCCAGCACATGCCTAGTGCCACGTACGCCTCCTACTTTGCCTGCTTCTCTCCTATCCAGCCCTTAAATATTTTTGGTCCACAAGGCTCTCTGTTTTCCTCACCACCTGGGAAGTTCCAGCTGCCTCCGTAGATGGTATTGACACACACACGTTCATGATTCCTGACTTCATACCTTCACTTTAGATCTGTCTCCTGAGCTCCAGGCATGAACAGCTTGGATGCCCATCTATTAGACAACTCTACCTGGATAGTCTACAGACACCTGGAACTCAGCATGTCCCAAACTGAGCAGCTTTTCTTCCTCACCAAACCCACTCCTCCACCAGTGTTTCCAACCAAACAAGTGGGCAAGATTGCCTGAGCTCAAATCTTAGCTGTCCTCAACACACCTGTCTCAACCCTCATATGCAGTTAATCTCAAGTCTCATAGATTCTATAAAACATCTCCCTTGAAAAAGAATAACTTTTGAGCGGATGATACACCACATGGTACAAAATTCAAAGAGCACACAAGATACACAGAGAAAAAAGCATTCCTACCTCTGTTCCAGCCCCTCATGTACCCTCGCCAGGGACTCTCACAAACAAAAGTTTGTTATCTATTCTTCTAAAAATACTCTATGCATATCTGAGCATACCTATGTATATATTCCTCTAAAAACACATATAATATAGTACAATGTATTAGAAAAACACTTCTTGCTTCTTTTCATTTAATATGCTTTGAAGACTGTTTCATCTGTCTCTACCTCTCCAGACCCTATCGCTGTTCTTCCAGAACGAGCACCCATCATGTCCCACCTTAAGTCCAGGAGTGGGTTCCTCTCTGTGCTGTCTGCATGCAGTCTTGGTTTTCTCCAATCTATCAGTCACACTAGAGCCACATTGATCTTTGTAAGATGCAACTCCTGCCTCAACCTGTGATTGACTGGAAGCCCTTCCATGAGCTGACATCCGGCAACCTCTCCTGGCCTTCTGTTTCACCAAGATGAATTTTTCATTCCTCCTCCATTTTCCTTCCTTTTGGCCTTCACAGTTTCTGGACCTTTCTACCTCTCTGCACCATCCTCCCTTCCATCTTTGTAACTTCCATTGATCCTATTAGTCTCAGCTTAACAATCGTATATCGTGTTTGTGTGTGTTTTGGGGGGTGGGGGGCCCTGACCCATAGGCTAGGTTGGAGTCTGCCTCTTCTGTTTCCAGGCCACCCATAATTTCTTCTTCTTATACACCCTGCACTTTATTGTACTTACTTGTTTAAATGTCTGTTTTCCTTAACAGACTGTAAGCTCCACAAAGGAGAATGTGATGCCCATCTTATTCATCTTTGTGTTCCCAGTGCTTGGCGTGATTCCTGGTACAATGCAGTGGGTAATAAATATTCATTAACCGAATCTATGAATGATTGACCTGTTTTTATTCTAATTCTCCTACTGGACATAGTTCAGATTGTTTTCCATTTGTCAAAGGTGGTTAGAAAAAATTACCAGCCTTTGTGTAGGGTTGTAATAATTACAGACATAATAGGGGTGGAAACACATTGCAAAGGATAAAAAACAATGCAAACATCAGTAATCGTTGGGAAATTTTCTCAGCTTGTATATACTTCTGTGTGTGCAAGAGACAGAAAGAGAGACAGAGAAAAAGAGAAAGCGAGTAGGGGGAAAGGAGAGCTTGTGGAATATTATGAAGAAGGAAAAAAAGAGGGAAGGATCCCAGCAGCAGAGCTCACGAAACCGGCCGGCACGTGGTACCCGCTGAAAGATGCACTCAAGGCAACCTACAAGATTCTACATCTGCCCACAGGAGCCCAAGTGAGAAATGAAAGAAAGACACCCAGGCATCGCTGTGCGGCACGACAGATGCGGTAAGTGAACTGGGCGCTGAAGTGTTAAGCTGATAGATGTTTTTGTCCCAGTGACTACAGGGTGGCTGCCACGCTCATTGGATGGGGCTGCAGAGACTGGGACACGCAAACAGAGTAACAGAAATACTGCGGTTCCTGCGCCTGGAAGTCTTCAGGTACCCCCAACGCTTACCATTCTCCCCTGTCTCCCCCTTCCCTGGTTTCTTCAGAATAGAGAAGCAGAACATTCTGGTTCCCATGCACCTCACCAGCCAGAGGCAAGGAGCTGATGAGAGGTTGTGTTCTTACAGGTATCTCTGGACTTTAAAAATGGGTCACCTCCCAGCTACTTGCAAAGTGTTTGACGGACAAGGTTCTGAGTTCTGGTGACAGTGGTGGTACAGCCTCTGGAGAAGAGCTCTGCCTGCAGCCAAGGGAAGGAAGGGCAGGGCCAGTGTTGTCCCCCCCCCCCCCCCCCCCCACCCCCCCCCAACCCCCCTCCCCCGGTGCTGGCTGGAGAAAGGCCAGCTGAGGTCTGGGGCGCTGCAGCTGAGGGAGGGAGAGAGGCTAAGTGGAGGCCGGGAGCCTCTGTGGGCCCCGAGAGCACAGACGGGGCGGCACATGGGGGCTGGCAAGGCCCCTCCAGCAGCCGAGATCACTCGATGAAAACAGAGAAAGTGCCCTGACTTTGACGTAGGAGCCAGGATCACTGACTTCTCTGGGTTGGGCCCACCTGTTTCTTAAGGCTAATGAGGAAAAAATGAGAAATATGCCAGGAGAGAAACTACTCTGACACACAGAGTGGTGTCACACCGACAGGGAGGTTGGATCAAAGGGCCCCTCTCTCCGCCCTGGGAGGGCAGCCAGGCGGGAGCCACCTGGGTGGGACTGGACACACCTGTTTCCCATCGCCTGCATTGCTTCTTTGTCGGTCGTGGCATTGAGGAGGTGGCAGTTACGGCCACGGGGCCAGAGCGGGGACTGTGCCAGGCCAGGCTGCGACCAGGGGGTCCCCACTCACCTGTGCGGTAGCAGGCATCTGTGGGAGGGGTCCGCTGTGTGAGCACAGGTGCCAGTGGTTTGCTTTGCTTCCTCCGGCGGGTTGCTTGCCGGACTCCTTCCCGATAAAGCTGTGGGGTCGACTGAGGGGGGCTGGCATGAGTTTCCCGCGGACACCATCACTGCCACCCTCCCCGCTGCCACCACCTCCGAATTCATTGGCCAGGGGCTGCCTTGGGTGCTGGGCTAACGTGAGGGCCACTCCGCTGCCCTCTGCCAACTTCTTCATCCCCAGGAGCAGCTCCACTGGACAGCCAGGGCCCTTCGGGGGTGATGGGTACAGGTCAAAACCCAGCGTCCACTTCCTGCTCTGCGACGGGATTAGCTGATGACTTCTGACTTGTCTACCTGCTGTGATCGTGATCATCAAACGGCAGCACACACAGGAAAGCACGCGAGCTGCCAGCATTTCAGTGATGGAAAGACGTGTCATTGCAATACCTTTGCCTTCTCCTACTTTTCCTCTTTCAGGCCTTCGCCACTCATCTCTCTCCGGGCCAGGCCTTCAGATTCAGAGATAAGAAGGTAAGGGAGACAGACAGATAGATCAGACTCTGGCTCCATGAAGGTCACTGACCTCTGACCCAGGCCTTGGAGACTGTCTCCTGCCCCTGGGTCAGAGCATGTTACCCCACATGGCTGGCTAGTCTCTCCTCCCAGGGGTCCTCAGGCCCCAGCCCGCCCCAGCCTCACGGGTCTAGAGGAAACATCTGCCAATTCTTCCTCCTTTTTCCGGAAGCCTCCACTTCTCATCTCCTCTCTCCCTCTGCGAGTAACCTGGTAGGCAAGAAGGGGACGGCTCTCAGGCTCCATGGCTTCGGGCTTCCGTCAGTGATCACACCCCACCCCACCCCGGAGTCCCAGGCCAGCCAGGAGTGGGGGCTCAGGACCAGCAGCTGGGATGGAGAGAGTGACTGCAGGCACGGGGCCTCTGCTGCACGCAGGCCGCACCCTCCCTCCATCCCAACTGCTGGTCCCTGCCCCCCTTCCACAGGCCCATTCCCCTTTCAGGGGCAGAAGCCATTCTCTCTGTGTGTGGCTGGGGATTGAGGTACACCGCCCCCGTACACGTGATCCCCTGCCACCTTCCCTAGTTCCTCTGTCACCTCTGGGCCCCTCCCTTAGCCTTTGGGGCCTAGGAAAGGACAGGCACCCACCAAATATTGGGTTGGCCAAAGAGTTCGTTTGGGTGTCCTGTAAGGTGTTATGGAAGAACCCAAACGAACTTTTTGGCCAGACCAGTAGCTTGCAATTTCCTCGGTACAGATCACTCTCTATAAAACACAGTTCAACGTATGCTCTGTGCCAGGTTCTCAGACGGGGAGAGAGAAGAACACGGTGTGATTTGGCTTCTTCCTCTGAGGCTCTGCAAGTAAGAGGCGGAAGACAGCCAGGTCAAGGGACAGCGTTAATTTGGTGCAGCATAGAGGCTATTACTGTGCGTTTGCCACGGGCCAGGCGCCTGCCACACCTGCCTCATCTGAGTCCCGTAACAGGCCCGCACGTTAGCTACAGACAGTTACTAAAGCCCAGAGAGGGTGAGTTCCTTGCCGAAGGTCAGGTGTGTACGACTGCTCATTTCGTAGATGGGAAACTGAGGCTCAGAGCGGGGGACCTTAACTGTGCAAGATCGCTCAGCTAGTAATTAGCAGAGTTTGAATCCAGAGGTATCAGGTACCACGAGATTCAGGGCCCAGAGACAAGACGGCTCTGACATCTGAAAGTTACTTCCTGGATGTGTTCAATTTCAAACACTCCCGCCCAAGCAAAGATGGCAAAGCAAATGACTCTCAGTCATTCATAAGACGCTGTTCGGTATAGAGAATGTTTAATGTTCTTTATCTTCTTTAATCCTAACAAGAGCCCTACAGAATAAATCCTGCAGCAGGATTATTATCTGCGTTTTACAGGCAAGCAGGCTGATTCTCAGAGAGGTTCTGTGATTGAGGTCACAGAGCTCACCACGGCAGAGCAGGACACCAACCCATGGCTTCTGGGCTCCTGGAGAGACCTAGCCCCATGATGGTTCCCTCGCCCATCTGTGTGGACAGATGGAAAATCTAGACCTGGTGGGTAGAGGGCTACCCTCTGCACCAAGTCTGCAGCAAGAAGAACTGCAGGGACATCTTAGCTCGATATTACAGGCACTCAGGTACCTCTGACAGTAAACATTTTAGTCCATCCATCTGCCACCTTCGATGAGGGGCACAACCTTGGCCGCAGAATCACACACCGGCACCTCCAACGTACGCTCCAGCGGACAGCCGAGGGTTCTGAGGTTTCCTGCATTCTGGTCCAGGCACAAAGATTTTAGGCCTAGCCCCAACTGCATACCGGTTTCTGGACTTCCCTGTAGCTTGGGGACACATCAAAGTCAGCTCTTGGAGTTGGGAGTCAGCATGTCCTGGAGAAGGGGGAGGGGTCAGGGAAGGGAGCCAGTGGCCTGAGAACTGCCCCTAGGGCAGAGCCTGTGGATGCTGGACTGATCCCTCCTGGCCTCTGAGCCAATCTTATCAGGAGCTCACTGCATACCCCGCCAGGGCCCCCATGCAGGTCCCAGCGCACCTGTGCAGAAGCAGAGCCCGCGGCCACACCCCAGGTGCACGGGGGTCTTACACCCGGGAGGGCACTGGGTCCCGGAAGCCTAGGCAGTGGGGCAGGGGAGTGAGAGAAGCTGCAGAATGGCTAAGGTCGCTTTCTCTGTTTCCTTGTGCTTGCCGTTGCGGTGGCTGACCGGGGACCTGCCTACGTGGGGCCGGAACTGATCAGGAGCCAGCTATCTGGAGAACGTAGCGTTTGGCTTCTGTCCCTCCGTTGTTCCCAGCCCAGACGCCACCTCACGGCCCCCTGGTCTGGCCTCTCGCCCCTCGTCTCAGCCTCCCATCAACGCCGTCCCCCTCAGGTATCTGCCTTAGAATCTGCCCAGCCCCTCGAGCCCCAGCCTGGCACTGCCCCGCAGTCCAAGGGGAGACCCACCCCCTCTGCCGGCTGCCTCCCCATCGAGGGCTGAGGAGAAGGCAGAGAGCTCCCCTCAGGCCAGGTCTGCCTCTTGGGGGGGGGTCTTCAGGCAGTGGCCCCCAGCGCACCCCCCACCCCTGGGCCGCTCTGACCCCGCTCCCCGACGCTCAGACCCAGCGCGCCTGCCTGCTCCCACCGTCCCTCCCCACCTTCAGCTACTGCCACTGCTTGTATAACAGGTCTGGCACTTCGCTTGGTTTTTATGACAGACGTGGTGGAGTGTTTGGGTGAGCGCCTGGGCTAAATAAATAGAATCTGAGTATTCTTATCATCACCCCGTTTGCTGTTTCACTGAGATTGTTTGTGGGGGGAGAGAAAGAGACTAAAAAGTACAGGTGGGGACAGACTGGGGGGAGATTGCCAATAAAACCTGCCACTGCAGGGCTGCTAGAAAGGCTGTGGTTTGCACACCTGCTTTTGGAAAGGGGTTTTCCTTTGGGCTTGGGGTTTTTAGTTGTTGTTGTTTTGTCTTGTTTTTGAATTTTTGTTGGAGTAGAGCTGATTTACACTGTTGTGTTAGTTTCTGCTGTACAGCAAAGTGAGTCAGTTATACATATATCCACTCTTGTTTAGATTCTTTTCCCATATAGGTCATTACAGAGTGTTGAGTGGACTTCCCTGTGCTATACAGTAGGTCCTTATTAGTTATCTATTTCGTGTATAGTACTGTGTATATGTCAGTGCCAATCTCCCATGGGCTTGGATTTTTAATAGCAGTGATCCGATTCGAGATAATGGCTAGATCCTGTCTCTTGAACACCAAACCGTGGGTGTTTCCCTGAGGCTTAGTGGCCTCAAGACCCCCTCCCCACACGCCCCAAGCCCAGTGTCCAGGGACATTGCCCAGAGCGGAGTGGAGTCGAGGGGAGAGCCAGCCACACTTGCCTGGTCCTCAGCTCTGGCTGGCTGTCCGGAGCCCTGGGGGTCCCCATAGCGGGGGAGCTTCACCCTCTCCCCGCTCAGGACCTGCCACGTCTAAGGCTAGAGGATGATTAGAAGCCATGTGTGCCCGTGTTCTCCCTCCCTCCCCTCTCTCCTCTCTGCTGGGTGGAGCATCTGCCCTTGTGATTCAGAGTCAGACAGATCTCACCTGAGGGATAAGAGCCCTTTCTGATAAGGGGTCCCTTCGGACCTCCATCCTCTCTGCATGTGGAAGCTGAGGGGGGCCGCCTGGGGGAGCAGAGAGTGTTGAAAGGAACAGGAAATCTTAAAACTTAAGCGTCCTTATTTTTGCAGATCAGGACACTAAAAGGTGATGGGGCCGAGGTCCCACCGTGATTTCTGGCGAAGATGGAGCTGGAACGCAGCTGTTCTGATTACGCATCAGTTGCTCCCTCTATGCCTCTTCCAGAAGCCAGGCTCCCTTGGGCACATTTGGAAATTCCTTTGGGAGCTGTGCACGCTTCAGCAACTGCATTCCTGGTTGACTTCCGTGTCTGCAAGCAGAGTGCCTCTGATCAGGTAAGGTGGGTAAACGCCCATCGAGGGAGACGGCAGAGCAGAGGGGTCTGGCTGTGGAAGGGAGAGGCCTTGGGGTCTGACCAGGAAGAGAGGGAGGAAAAAGGCTCTAGGAAGCCTGGCCAGCAGGACCAGAGGCTCTGCCCTGGGAAGGCTCTGGACACCCTTCTGCGCCCTGCCGTGTCTCCAGAGGGGCTACGCTGGGACTACGAGTCCTGACCCCAGCCTGCAGAGACCTGGAGAGAGAGTTAGGGTCGGGTCAGAGCTCCGCGGGGCTCCCTCTAAAACGTCAAGCCTCTCACCAACCAGGGGAGCCAGTACCTGCTTCTCCCCAAACCAGCACCCACCCCCTTCCCTGTCACCTCCTGGATGGCTGATTTAGGAAACAAGATGTTCATAATCATTGAGGGGTGGGAGGAGGTTGGAAACCAAGTGAGAGCTCTCAAGGCTGATCAGTCTTTCTGCAGAGGTGGGGAGGGAGGGGGAGAACTGACCGGCGGTGGAGAGAAATAGACCGGGGGGAGCGGGGGATGCTCACATCGATATGGCCATCTGTGCCCTTTTGGCACCTTGTGCAACGGGGTAGAGGTCTAGGAGGGCCAATGCCTGTGAATTTTAAAATCTACAGACAATTACAAGGATGCTAGGAAACAGACACATGCAAACACAACCAACCCTTCTAAAACATTGCTGTGACATATTGATTCAGTTGACATAAAACATGCCCCGCGGAAACATGTGTCAGGTAACGTGCACGTACGTATCTGGGGAGGCAGGAGTAGCTGCAAGGCCTTCCCCAGCTCTCTTCAAGAAAGCGGAGAGTCAGCAGCTGCTACACAACGTCCCCCATGGTGCGAGCGGCTCAAGGATGAGGATGGAGAGGTTGTAAGAAAGGGGGGCAAAGGGATGGAGCTACAGTTAGCAATTGGAATGAAAAGAGGGGATCGGGGACGAAGGTCACGTAGCGGGGAAAAGTGCACGAGGCCTCTGCCACAATTCAGACCTCCGGACTGTGCAGGCCCAGGTGACTGTGTGTACACGTGCAACCCCACGTGACTCATGTTTCTTCAGAATCACAGGATGTTTGAGTTGAAAAGGACCTTGGAGGGTTTTTAGCACAAACTACCATCCAGGTGGCCAGAAATCCAGCTCTAGAGCCCGGCTTACCTGGCTCCCGGGAATTTAGACACGGAAGCAGAACACCATCCTGGCTGAGCCCCTGGGCGGAGCTTGTGACGTGCGTGTGTGACGTGCGTGTGTGCGTGCGTGTGTGTGTGTGTGTGTGTTCACCCGCCGACCTGTCATCTGCTGCCGTGCAGGCTTTCTGAGCTGGCACACAAGGGCTTGTGAACCCAGTGACTGGACCAAACTCCAGGCTGAGTGAGAGGTGGCTTTAACCTCATTGCCCCAGCCTGGCTCCATCCTTGCAGCCTCTTGGCCTGCCCAGACAGCGCTGCACTTGACAACCCAGCTAAGGAGAGACCCCGCAAGAGGACGCAGGGAGCAGGGATGGGGGGACACAGTAAGCCGGACAGGGAAACAAACACAGGGGTGGAGGTCAAGAGAAAGAAACCCAGGGTTCCACAGAGAGCACTCAGAGTCATGGCCACAGACACACACACCCCATAGCACACACACCCCACACTCCATCACAGACACCAAGGGAACAGATACAATTGCAGAGAGACAGAAGCAGTGAGAGGAAAAACAGAGGGAAACACAGAAAGACGTGGAACAAACCCAGAGGGACAAAACCAGAAAAAAATTATATGTAAACAATTTTGGGCCCTAAATCCGTTGTTCTCAAGGGAGAGTACTTTGCTCCCTGGGGGACCTCAGGCAATGCCTAAAGCCACTTTTGATGGTCACAGCTGAGCGGAGGGGCAGGGGTGCTGCTGTCACCTGGTGAGCGGCGGCTAAACATCCTGCGATGTGCAGGACCGCCCCACGCTACAGAATTACTTGTTCCAAAGTATCAGTCTGGAGACTTCCCCGGCGGTCCAGTGGGTAAGACTCCACGCTCCCAATGCAGGGGGCCCGGGTTCGATCCCTGGTCGGGGAACTAGATCCCGCGTGCCGCCAGTAAGACCTGGCACAGCCAAATAAACGAACAGATAAATAGATATTAAATAGATATTAAATAGATATTAGATAGATATTAGATAGATATTAGATAGATATTAGATATTAGATAGATATTAAATAGATATTAGATAGATATTAGATAGATATTAAATAGATATTAAATAGATATTAAATAGATATTAGATATTAAATAGATATTAAATAGATATTAAATAGATATTAAATAGATATTAGATATTAAATAGATATTAAATAGATATTAAATAGATATTAAAAACAAACAAGCTGGATCAGCTGCGCCCAGGTGGAGGAACCATGCCCCCAAGAGAGAACTCAGCATCCGGCAGCTCCGATGCTCCCAGTCGGGGCTGGGCTGCAGCCCTCCACACCCATTTTGAGTCTGTTTTCGATTTCCCATCTGCCCTGGTGACCCTGCAAAGGTGGAGAGAGGTGAGAGAGGAAAGGAAAGCTGGCAGTGGCCGCCGGGTCCTCCTGGAGGTCCCCTCCCTGCCATGAGGAATACCTCAGGGCCTTATCCTGAATGGGGGTCTTTGCCTGGAGCCTAGCAGGACAGAGAAGGTGGGTGGGTCGGCAGGCAGACACACGCCGGCTTAATGGGCACAAAGGTCCTGGGTTCAAGGTTTGGGTTCCAGCGTCTTCCCCCCACCCAGCCTGAACCCACTGACCCCTGGGTGGGTGCGGAAAGCAGCTAATCTATGGCACTGTTTGCTCAGGCTCCGTGGCCTGGGCTTGGGCCCAACAGCAGGAACGGAAGTGCTGCTGTCTCTTCAGATTTGAGGGTGGCCCTCCTCCCCCCGCCCACAGAGACACCCCACCCCTGCACCTAAGCTTCCCTTCCCCCGTCCACACAGTGCACGGGCGCACACACAGGCACAGACCACACACACGCGCGCGCACACTCCTTGCTGTACCCTCCAGCTCTCTGAATCAGAGACGGGTAGGAAAAAACACGCTCTGAAGCCTGCGAGTGACCCACACATACCTGTCACTCTCCAGGCCCAGGCCATCGGGTCCCTGGCTTGCGCGTGGGCTGGGCAGAAGCCAGGGCCTCCGTTCCTTTCCAGGGGGAAGAGGGATCTTCTTAGGCCTCCCAGCTTGCTCTCATCAGAGTCCTGTGCTGTGGGACCAGGATGGGCTGTGCATCCTGTCATCACTCTTCAGTATGACCGTGCAGGTCCCTTCTTTCCGGAACGCTCTTTGCCAGTTGGAATGAGGGAATGCGGTAGGGCAGAAAGATGGGGGTTTAGGCATCAGGGGAGGGGCTGAATCTGGCCTTTGCTCCAATTGGCTCTATGACGTTGGGTGACGGCTCTATGACCTTTACCACCGCGAGCTTCATTGTTTTTCTTCCATTGGAAAAATGCTGATAATAATACCTGCCTCACAGGTTCGACGTGAGTTGACGTGGGAAGACTTAGTTAAGGGTCCGGCAGGCAGTGCTGGGTGAATAAACGCTGTCTCCACTGCAGGTTGCCAGAGAAAACATTTGCAATATTTGGGGCGTATTTATACTAAAAAGTTCTTTGTTGTTTATCTGAAATTCAAATTGAATCGAGTGTCCTGTATGTTACTTGGCAGCCCACCCCTTATATGTTGTGTTGGGGACAGTCTCTAGAATTCCGGAGTAGGGGTCCGCGAACTCTGTCCAGGAGGCCACATCCTGCCCACAGCGTCATTTTTTTGCCCTAATTCGTGAGCTCAGAATGGATTTTACGTCCTTTAAGGGCTATAAAAACAAAGAGGAATGTGTGTCAGATTCCGTATGCCTGTATGCAGCTTGCAAGACCTAGAATATTCACTGTCTGGCCCTTTACAGGACAAGTTGGTGAGGGGAGTGAGAGTTTTCAGTATTTATGTCCCTATGCTGGGCCAGGCGAGAGATTAAGCAAAGCTACGTCTCCAGGACGGGAGGCCCAAAGACCCTGTGAGGAAGGTGTGTTCACTGGGGACCGCGGGCCTCTCAAACCCAGTGCCCTGCCTGATTCCCTCATCCTCCGTCACTGACTCAAGTCTCTCAGGCTAGACTGACCTGTCCAGGCCTATCTATAAAAGGTCACCGGGTGTCCCAAAGTCCAAGGAGGCCCCTCCGTTCTCTCAGCAGGCCTCCCCTCCCTGCACTGGCTGGGGGCAGTGGGAGTGACCCAGGTGGAGAGGGAGTTTAGCCAGGCCCCTCACAGCAGGCAGACCTGGTGGCCTGTCTCTTTAAATCTCAGGTAATTTGGGAGGAGTGAGGGAGTGTCTGCAGGGCTTCTGCTACTCCCAGGAGGAGCTCCTGCCGGAGAAGCCCCAGTGGCGGGAGACCCAGCTCTGTAACTCGGAGGCCTCTGTATCCGGCTGGTGCACCTGGGAGGCCCTAGACAGGACCTCTAGGGGAGAAGGCGGGCCGGCCCTAGGGGCTGCTGATGTGGCCCCAGGGCTGAGTCCAGGCGGGCTCTGGCCTTGGCCCCAGGCCCCCGAAGGAGCCGGCCCTACACTCCATGGGGTTGCCGCTGCCCAGGGAGAAGGGGCACATTCTCTGCCTGTGGAGAAAGTTCCGTAGGTGGTTCCAGAGACAGGAGTCATGGGCTCAGAGGCGAGACGAGCAGAACCTGCTCCAGCAGAAGAGGTAAGCCTCAAAGGGATCCTCCTACACCCCCAGACTTGCCCCTCCCCCCATCCCTCTTCTCCTCCCCATCCCTCTTTCCCCCCCCCACCCCCGGCCCCAAGCCCTTTTTGGCACCTCTGTCTGGGCAGACTTCCTCCAGGCCTGACTCCTTGGGAGCATTTGGTCTCAGGGGTCTTGGCCTGTGGGGCTAGCTCCCCAGGACGCCAGGTGGAAGGGGAGGGGGCTGGCAGGGGTGACACAGGTGTTTGCTAGGTGTTGACACAGGTGTTTACGATCCAATCAATTAGGGAAGCCTCTCGTGAGTACTTCCCGGAAGGCCAGGCACCTTGCTGGGCCTGGGAAGGATTATGGCATCATAGACCTGCAGCCTGGAGGTGCTTTATCTCTCTACCCCCTGCCCCTAGAACAGTCTCTCGGACAGAAACACATAGCACGTATATGTACACATGTGGGAATGAATGAATGAATGAATGAATGAATGAATGGAGCAGAGAGGGAACTGCAGGTACTAGTAACCACAAAAGAAGACAGAATTTGCTAATCATCATTCCTCTGCATTTAGTGCGTCAGCCGTTGACCCAGGCCCTTCTCTGGGTCAGACTCTTGGGGCAGGTAGAGGGGGGTTGGTATGGAGACAGCAAAGCTGGGACCCAGCCCTGAAATTTATTACCCTCTGCTGGGGGAGAGGGGCATGGGTAACGGGCCAAATTCCAGATGTGCTCAGAGCTCACTGTCAAATGCAGGTTGAGGAATTTGAGAGGCTCTAGAGTTGGAGCCCGAAGGAAATCTCACTTGTCACTTCCAGCCCCTGGAAACTGCCCTAAACTCATCTGACGGTCCTCCCCACTCCATGGCAGCCTAGAGTTGGGAACTGGAGAGGAGGGGCAGCGAGAAAGCTTGAGGCCGTGCCAGTGTGTGGTTTCTTCTGCAGAGTCTCTGTGCTCTCCCCACCCGGGGGCTGGCAGGCTAGAAGGAAGTCCTCCTCTTGGGACTTCCCTGGGCTCCTGAGAAGACAGATATTATGTCTATTTAAAGGGGAAGGTCCAAAGTGTTTGTGTCTGGGAGTCTTTCTCCACCTCCAAGTGCAGGGGTCTGCCTGAGCCTGATGGGGAGGCTGGGGGCTATCTGGAGGCCCTGCGGTTTTCTTTCTTTTGCTCAAGGATTCAGGGTTGGAGATGTGCCCCTTTTTTGAGTTTTGGCTTCCCAGCTCTCACACCAGCTGCCCACCTCTCTCCCCCCAGGCCTGGGAGAGTGGGGGCTGAGCACATGTTTGGCGGATGATATCTTGAGGCAACAGAATGGTATTGTTGTCGGAGACCGGGCCATCACCGGTTCCATTCATCCCTTTCCCACTCTCGGGACCTCGGGGCCTGGGGGAGCCCGGCGGGAGCCCACAAAGGCCTGGGGGCTTGGAAGTGGTGGCAGAGGCTCCCTGTGTGCCTATGTGGGGCAAAGACAGAGTGAAGGACCCGGGCGGAGCCCGCGGCTGCTTTCCTTGTCTTTTCTGCCCCTGTTCCTTAGGGACTTCTGGTGGGCTTTCCTCTGGCAGGCCTGGGCTAGGAAGGCCTGATGTCACCACTGGGAGGGATTCTCCCCCTTTCCTGATCTCCCGTCTGATTCCACAGTTTTTTGACCCCCCCCCCTTCCCGGACACCAGGATCCTGGTATATTGATTCCCCTCTGGGTGGATACTGCCCAGAAGGACCTGAAAGTGCCAGGAAGGGGAGTGTCGAAGGCTGTACCATCAGCCAGCCTAAGGGAAGATTTGTGGGCAGCTAGACACACGTGAGCTGCCCATGTGAGTGAGGACAGCGCGGCCAGGTGAGAAGGGCCTGTTACCATCCCCCAACCCCCTGGGAATGAGGCAGACCCAGAGTGAGCAGAGGGGGGCTCTGGGTGGGGTTGGGGGTGGAGCATGGTCCAGCGAGAAGGGAGCCATTCAGGTCTCTCCAGGAATATGGGGAACCCAGCATCCCTCTTTCTCTGGTAGACTCTTGGGTCTTCGTCGCCGCTCCCTCTGCTTAAATGGACATCGTTGGGACCCAGGTGGAACCGTCACTTTCTCTCATTCCCTCTGCATCATCTCTCTCAGCTTTGCATCGTCGTATCTCCTGAGACGCAATGTACTAGACACGGAGTGTAAAACTCTCAGCTAGGTTTGCAGAAATGAACATGACACATTCTCTGCCCTCAAGAAGCTCACGTTCTCATGGGCAAAACGCACCAGTAGGTATCGACTTGGGTTAACATTGAGCTTAGCGAGTGTTCTAAGAAGGCTGTGAACAAGCATCATGGGACCCTTGAGGAGGACAGTGCAGGCTCTGATTTTGGTTGGTGTGGGGTGTGCTGAGCAGCTTCCAGGGTCTGTCTACCTAACCTGACCCTCCCCCGACCCCCTCGCTGGCATGGTCAGCCTCCCACTAGTTGGCAAAAGGCAGGGAACGCTGGGGGTTCTTTTCTGTTTAGATAGATCCCTGTATTATCTGTGAACTGGCGTGTCTGTCAGAAGTAAGTGCTGGGACGCTGCAGCACGTTAGGACTCTCTGCCTCAGCAGGGAGCGTGCACCTACCACATGCAGGACGCGGTTTTGGCAACTAGAAAGGCGGCCAAATCTGGAATTAGCCACTTTCCCGAGCTTCGGCTTCTTCATCCCGTCGCCCAGAACCTGAGCTGGAGGGAGGTCGCCCCAAGTGGCCAGGGCACGCCTCCTCCCCACTCAGGGCTGCTCTTTGCTTCACCTGTGGTCACTGCACCAGCTGCTCCCCCAACTCACCCGCACCGCCAGCAGAATTGGGAAGAGCCATAAAACTAGAAGAACCACATAATTGAGTGGTGAGAGCCTGAGACTAGGTTGCCGGCCAAGCGTTCTGCCTTAAACTCTGTTTGATCTTCTGGCAAGGATTTGGCATGGCTGCCTCGGTTTCCTTTGCGTAAAAATGAGAGAATGATTCAGCCTGTGTCACGGGGCTGTAAAGAGCAAACGGGATAGTAAGTGAGATGCTGCTTTGGAAGCTAAAAAGCACATTTAACGCATGGCACTGTTGTGATTAAAAAGGACATAAAGGGGCTTCCCTGGTGGCGCAGTGGTTGAGAGTCCACCTGCCGATGCAGGGGACGTGGGTTCGTGCCCCGGTCCGGGAGGATCCCACATGCCGCAGAGCGGCTGGGCCCGTGAGCCATGGCCGCTGAGCCTGCGCGTCCGGAGCCTGTGCTCCGCAGCGGGAGAGGCCACAACGGTGAGAGGCTCGCGTACCGCAAAAAAAAAAAAGACATAAGGAAAGTCAAAAGGCAAGTCCCAGTGACGGCAGGAGTTAGAGGGGTTGTGAGCTTCCGCCCATCAGAGCTGGATCCACCCAGGGAACCAGAGTCAGGGCTTCTAGATGGTGTGACCCTCCCCTGCCCAGCTGGCACGCTTCTCCAGGAGGGGCTGGTGGAGAAACCAGTGGGACCCACACATGTGGCTCCTGTGCCCCCCGTACCTGCTCTGACCCCTCTTCGGATCCTGATTAACACAGAGAATAGGGACAGAGAAATGGCCATCGGGAGTCCCAGCGCTGCCTCTGACTTGTTTGGACAAATCACCTCGGGACTTCAGGCTTCTTTCTCCATCGATTACATGAACAGATTAGACTAGGTTTCTAAGGACTTTCTAGCTCGAAAATGCAGATTTGAATTCTTCTCTAGACACTCTTGATCCTGCCTTGTTTCCCAGCAACCAAATACAAAACTTCATTCGTGCCTACGGCACCCACGTGTGCAGGTCCACATGTGAGTGCACACACAGACGTGTACATATCCACAAGAATGGAGGCAGAGAGGACGGGCTGAGGGGACAGAGAGAAAAGGCGAGTGGCAGATCCTTGGGGCCCAGAGGGAGCCCTGAGGGAAGATCAATGATTTATTTACTCTATAGAAAGTGTGCTAGGTTTTATGCCAGAAATCCTATAGTAGCATTTCTACCAGTCCATTACTGAACCATACCGTTCAATTTTATAACTGTCAAGCAAAATAAGACATTCTAAATTCCAGAAACACCTTTCATATCATTATAATTTCAGATCTGCTCTCTAATTTCTTTTATTAAGTCTTTTATTAAATACTTAATCAGTGGGTGCTTGAAAGGCTTCACCTTTTGTTTCTTAGTTTTTAATGATTTATAAGAAAACACACAGAGGGAATTTCTTACTCTATTTAATGTGAAAAATACTTTCCTAAAAAGGTTATGAATAATTATACCTCAAGGTCAGGGTTTCGCTACCTTGGCACTTTTGACGTGTTGGGCAGATGATTTTCTGTTACGGGAGCTTGCCTTGTGTAAGAATCTTAGCAGCATCCCCGCCCTCTGCCCGCTAGATGCCAGTAGCACCCCTCCCTGCAGTCATGACAACCAAAGATGTCTCCAGACATTGCCCAGTTCCTTGGGAGGCGGCAGGGGACCACCGCTGGTTAAGGACCACTGCTCTAAATCACTGTTTGTAAGTAAGAGATTCTGGTAGTAGTGTTAAGCATTCTACTAAATAAAGTGAAACTCTCCCCTGGGAGGGAGGGAGTATAATTTAACCGTTAAAATCAGAAGACATTTTGGCAATATCGTCTCTTCTTCCTGCCGTAGGGAGGTGTCTGGTGAAGATGTGTAGATTTTGCTCCAGATCTAAACGTCTGTGCTGGGTTGCTTTGGAAGAAGCTAATTTCCCAGGGACAAGAATCTTTGGATGCGTCCGCTCTTGTGCCTTTCTTATGGGGCACAAGGGTAGGCAGGTGGTTGGAGTGGGGCGGGATCTGCCTTATTGCCAAGAATGCGAGCAAGGGCTTTCTCGGCTGCCCCCTTGTGGCCCTGTGATGCTATTGCAAATCATGCCTCTGCCTGCTTCCCTGGGAACCATTCAGACACCACTGCCCTCCGTTTTTGCTGGATTCTGGAGTTTGCCACCCAAAGGAGGCCGGGTCTCCATAAACCTCGTTGGGGTTCCCAGATAAAATACAAGACAGAGTTGAATTTGAATTTCAGATAAACAACAAATAAGTTGTTAGTATATGTGTGGCCCACATATTGCATGAGACATACTTACATTAAAAACTTATTTTCTGTGTATCTAAAATTCAGCTCTAACCGAGCATCCTCGTGTTTTTACTTGGTAAATCTGGCAAGCCCCATTCGAACAATATCTCCCTGCCCTTCCCAGGCCAGTAGGGCAGTCAGCAGAGGCCAGAAACAGAACGCGTATGGACTGGAGGTTTGGGAGAGACATTTATGGGCATCAGAGGTGTGTCAGGACCAAGGGGGACATCTTTGGGGCTGCCACTGACTAGCCTCCTCCCTCACGTCTTAGGAAGCAGGGAGGAGACTCTGCACTTGGGTCAGAAGCCCCCTTGGACTTATTCCTAGCTTTGCCATTAACCTTCAGTCAAAATGGGGCACGAAACTAGAAGCTAATTGGAGGGGGGCAGAGAAAGTTTACAAAGATGAGAAAGTGGCTGATCTCTGACCTCAAGGGCCCCTAGTGTAGAGGAAGAGACAGATGCTAATCACAGAACACAGTGAAAATGCTAAAATGAAAGTAAGGCCAGAGGAGAGGGTGGAAAATTTCCTGCTGTGTTGTGTGTGTGTGTGTGTGTGGGGGGGCTTTGGGCAAATTGTTGGGAAAGGTAGTGGTGATGGTAGTGCTGATGGGGGTGGGGGGGTGGAAGGTGTAACAAACTTGTTTTGCAGCTGTGTGCGCATACCAAGCATACTATTTTTTACTTAGATTATACGTTTGCCTAAGGTTGGCTTAGGGGGCGGCCTGATGGAGATAATAAGGAAGGACAGTAAAGCCAAACCACCTTCTGGCATTGCTACAATTCACTCCTTCTACAGATAGTGGCAATGAGTGTCTGCCGTACGCTGGGCATATTCCCAGGCACGGCGAGCACAGAACAGAGTGATTAGGGCGGGGTGGGGGATTAGAGTCCAGGTGGAAGGAGAGTTGAGTTATAGCACAGGAATGGGGAGGATGGTGTGCCCTGGGGTGGCGAGGCTGAAATGCCGGGTGGAGGGCCAATGAGAGGAAGAGAGCATGGAAAAGGAGTTGCACAAAGGCTCTAGAGGATTTCTGAGATTCTTCTCCTGGGTGTTTAAGGAGCCATCAGACTTCTGTGAACTGTGGCTGCATCTGCCGTTTAGAGAGAGTATCTTGGTGGCATCCCAAAGAATGGATTGGGGAAAACAGGGGTGCAGGGAAAGAGGATATTTTGCTAATCCTGGCCTAGAGAATGAGGACGTGCATCAGCCGGAATGAGAGGGCAGGGACTGAACGGAGAGGGATGTTGAATTGGCAGGTGGCTGCCTGCGTGGCCTGACGCGGGGAGCTGGGGCCAGCATTCAGGGAGGTGGACGTGTCGTGCTCTTTCCTCCTCTCCTGAGCACCCGCTCACCCCCAGCTCGTGGAGTCGATTTCCTGCTACTATGGGTTCTTCGGTGTATGAGCTCCTGTTCACATAACTGGCCATCTGTGGGTAAATAACATTATTTCATTCACTCCCGTAGAAAGACCAAGTAGTTCTGGGCCAGGAGAGAAAATTAAATAAAAGGGACCCCGTGTGTCTTAGTTGGGCTAAGTTTTGATATTACAAAAGGTTTTTTAGTTCGTTGTAGGTGTAAGACTGGAAAGTCAAAGAAGATGATTCTTTGCCTAAAACAAGTGAGAAGCAGATAGAAAGTAGGGAGAGACTGTAATGTGATGTCGGGGCCAAAAGGAAAAAAAGGACCCACGGTTGCTTGCCGACGCGAGGGACGCGGGTTCGTGCCCCGGTCCGGGAGGATCCCACATGCCGCGGAGCGGCTGGGCCCATGAGCCATGGCCGCTGCGCCTGCGCGTCCGGAGCCTGTGCTCCGCAACGGGAGAGGCCGCAACAGTGAGAGGCCCGCATACCGCAGAAAAAAAAAAAAGAAAAAAAAAAAGCGAGCATCACACAACAGGAGGAAAATCTGCCAGCTTCTACGTGTCAGCCTCCTCCGCAAATATGAGGAAGGAATTCCTTGTACCCTTAGTCCATGAAAACAAAGCTTATCTTGGAGAGTAATCGCAAGGCTTTGAGTGAAGCTCAAACAGGGTCCCTCCAGAGGTCAATAGGTCAGGAGGTGAATGAGCATTTTAACTGAAACTCCTCCCTCTATAAGCCAGGTGCACAGA
>NW_020837949.1:11801200-11872707 GCF_003676395.1 Aethalodelphis obliquidens
CACACACACACACACACACACACACACACACACACACACACACACACCCTGGTCACAGCTCCCAGGGGAAAGGAAGGCAGTTCCTGACATTCTCCCACGCAAGCTAAAGGGGGAAGAAGTTGCTTTGGGTTAACTAACGGGTCAGAGAAAGAGAGATCAGGCGGCGCTTCCCCCCCTCCCCCGACGGCCCCACCTCTCTGGATGAGGACCCTTGGAATTCGTTGCCACCGAAGGGTATGACAGACCTGGCTCCACAAGCGGACCTGCTCCCCTCCCTTGTAGGATCTGGGAGTCTCCTCTCCTCACAGCTGCCAAAGAGAACGATATCCAGGCTCTCGTCAAGCTGCTCAAATATGAAGCCTGCGATGTACACCAGAAAGGTACGGCGCCTCTCCCCCCGGGTCAGCCCTGTGCACGCGCTCGCCCTCCACCAGCCTCCTGCCAGTACAGCCCCGGGACCTTCTGCCGTGGGCCCCCAAGTCTCTCCAGTCCCCATTCCCCTGCTCCAGCAAAGCCATGTGACTCTTTCTGTCAACGTCAGGAGCCCTGGGGGAGACGGCGCTGCACGTGGCGGCCCTCTATGACCACCTGGAGGCCGCCATCGTGCTGATGGAGGCCGCCCCGGAGCTGGTCGACGAGCCCATTACCTCTGAGCTGTATGAAGGTGAGAGGCCAAGGGGCTCAGGGCGGAGGGAGGAGCGACCAGCTCACTGTTTCAGGGCAGTCCTGGTGGTGGATAATTTGGGGAAACCAAGAGGGAACGTGAGCCCCCCTCCTCTTTACCCCCCTCTTCATGTCCCTTCTTCCTCAGCATCCTCAGTGCAGCTCATTCGAGCACCACCCCTGAGATGGAAAGGCCTAGAGTGGGAAGAGGCAGGCAGCAGCTGGATCCCCTGGGGACCCCCACCCCATCCTCCCCGCTAAAGGCTGCCCTGGTGAAGAGGACCCTGTGGAGATACGGGAGGGACCCCCTGCAGGATCCTGGAGACACACCCCATGACGAGAGCTCTCTTGTCCAGGTCAGACGGCACTGCACATGGCCATCATGAACCAGAACGTGAACTTGGTGAAAGCCCTGCTCGCCCACGGGGCCAGCGTCTCTGCAAGGGCGGTAGGCTCAGCCTTCTGCCTCAGTCCCCACAACCTCCTCTACTTTGGTGAGAGCCAGGGCCAGGGCTGGGAGGGTGGGGAGGGGGCCAAGAGCAAAGGGAGGGCAGGCTGCGGGGGCTCCATGCCGGGGGAAGCTGGGAGGGGTCCGCCCTCCTCAGGCTGAAGGCCAGAGCCAGCCCCCCGACGCAGGGCCCCCTGCACCGTCCCCGCCTCTGGTTCTGCTGACAAGCGTCCCCAGGCCCAGAGCTGAGACGTGGGGAGGGAGAGGCAGTCCCCTGGAGAGACTGCCCATCCCAGCCTGCACCCTCAAGCCACGGGGCCCTCTGCACCCCCAGGGGAGCACCCTTTGTCCTTTGCGGCCTGCATGGGCAGCGAGGAGACCGTGAGGCTGCTCATTGAGCACGGCGCTGACATCCGGGCCCAGGACTCCCTGGGTGAGAGCCGGGCTGGAGGGGGAGCTGGGTTGCAGAGGAGGGGCCGGGACAGCCCTCAGGTCCACCCGGGCGGGGGGGGGGGGGTCATGGGGAGCATCAGGGACTCTAGTCCCGGTGGCCACGTGACAGCCCGTGTCCTCCCCCAGGAAACACAGTGTTGCACATCCTCGTTCTCCAGCCCAGCAAAACCTTTGCCTGCCAGATGTACAACCTGCTGCTGTCCTACGACGGGCACCGGGACCACCTGCAGTCCCTGGACCTCGTGCCCAATCACCAGGGCCTCACCCCCTTCAAGCTGGCTGGAGTGGAGGGCAACACCACGGTGAGGGACCCGCCCCCAGTCCCCCCGTGTCCTTCTCCTGACCTTCATATTACATTTCTGGCCCTTTGAGGAAATAGATCTGTCACCAGTTATCCCCAATGCTGAGGTCCCGTTTTCAGCTTCAGCTGGAATTTCTTCCGCAGCCTCCGTCTCTCTTTCTTGCCCACTTTCTCTCCCCTGAGTTGCTGGGGACTTACAGGGTCTAGATCCCACCCTGGAGTGGTCTGAAATGCCCACGTCCTCTTGTCCTTCCAGCCCACAAGCAGCAGCCCTGCATCCTCTCACCTCTTGTTTCCAAGCTCTAGAGGGAGTTACGGGGGAAGAGGATGAACTCGGAGGCTGGCATGAAGATGGGTTCTTTTGCCCGCAAGGCTGTGGTCTTTGAGTAAACAGCGAGCACCCTTTCAGGGGTGCTGTGCTCTGGGCAAGCTTCCCAGCCACACCCTGTGACCGTCCCCTTTGCTTGCTCCTGCACCCCCAACCTTAGATGTTCCAGCACCTGATGCAGAAGCGGAAGCACATCCAGTGGACGTGCGGGCCGCTGACCTCCACTCTCTACGACCTCACAGAGATCGACTCCTCAGGGGAGGAGCAGTCCCTGCTGGAGCTGATCGTCACCTCCAAGAAGCGGGAGGTGCGGGGTACAGGGAGGGGGGAGGAGGGGGTGTGGTCTTCAGGGTAGGGAGCAGCGGGGGAGGGGAGTCAGGGTCTCCGAGCTGCTTGCTCTCCTCTTGTTCTGCTGCAGGCTCGCCAGATCCTGGACCAGACGCCAGTGAAGGAGCTGGTGAACCTCAAGTGGAAGAGATATGGGTGGCCATACTTCTGCGTGCTGGCTGCCATATACCTGCTGTACCTGGTCTGCTTTACCACGTGCTGTGTCTACCGCCCCCTCAATCCCAGGACCCACAACCAAACTGACCCCCGGGACAATACCGTCCTACAGCAGAAGCTACTTCAGGTGACACCCTAGGAGCAGCAGAGCTTCAGGCAGGATCCAGCTCTCTGCCCTTTCTTCCACGTGAATCACGTTCCCGTCTTACCACCCACGTTTCTCCCTCGCTTAAGTCTCAAATACACAGGCACAAATTCAAAATACGTGCACACAGAAACATACCGATGCTCTAAGAGCAGAGTTTGAGAGCGCCAACCTTAACAGGTTAAAAAGAATCTGACTGGTTTGTGACCCTAGACAAGGACACTGACTTGTACCCAGGGGCAGGCTGGGAAGCCCCGAGTCCTCTGACCACGTCTCTCCCCTCAGGAGGCCTATGTGACCCCCGAGGATCACCTCCGACTGGTGGGGGAGCTGGTGTCCGTCTTCGGAGCTGTGATCATTCTGATCATAGAGGTGTGTTGTGGTCGGGGTCCGGGGGTGAGGCTGTCTGCCGTGGGGGTCCAGCCCGAGCCTCAGTCTGCAAGGGCCTTCGTGTCTTCCTGGTCTCTCTCCAGATTCCAGACATCTTCCGCGTGGGGGTCACTCGCTTCTTTGGACAGACCATCCTTGGAGGACCGTTCCACGTGCTGTTGTGAGCCTCCTTCCTCTCACCCCCGTCCCTTTCCTCACCAAGGCTGTAGTTTTACTCCCCGGATCCCTAACCTCTGGAGAACGCCAGAGGCCCCTCTCTGATGTGTGTGTGACCCTGTGTATCGAGCTTACAGAGGTTGAACCTGCGTGTGTGGGCACCATTTCCATCACCCCCTTGCTCTTGGACCCCCAGGGTCATCCCAGTCTCGCTCTCATCACCCCCTCTCTGCTCTCCCCCCAGCATCACCTATGCCTGCATGGTGCTGGTAACCATGGTGATGAGGCTCACCAACACCAACGGGGAGGTGGTACCCATGTCCTTCGCCCTGGTGCTGGGCTGGTGCAACGTCATGTACTTTGCCCGGGGATTCCAGATGCTGGGCCCCTTCACCGTCATGATCCAGAAGGTCCGTGCTGCCTCCTGAGCTTTCTAGAGAAAGGTCCTAGAGCAGGGGCTGCAAACATTTCTGTGAAGGGTCAGACAACAGAGGTCTCACATATAATCTGTTTGATTTTCTTCTCCTTTTTTCTCTCCCGCCTTTAAAATTTTTTTCAATCCTTTAAACATGTAAAATTCTTGTTCAAGGGCCAACCGAAACTGACCAAGTAGATTTGGCCAGCAGGCCAGTTTGCCAACCCTATGGGAGAGGGGTGGAGCTGTCAGACGTCTCAGGGTTAGACCTCTTAGAGGCTGGAAGGGGCGTTTGCTCAAGGGATTGATGCGCAGCTGTCCTCCCTTCCCTCCCCTCCGTCTAGATGATTTTTGGCGATCTGATGAGGTTCTGCTGGCTGATGGCTGTGGTCATCCTGGGCTTTGCCTCAGGTACATCGTCTCAGATGGGAGCCCTGGGCTGGAGGAAACTAGATAGCACAGAATACCTCTGGGTAGACTTGGTGGGGGGCGGGGGGGGGGGGGGGGGGGGGGAAGGCAGGCAGAGGTAAGAGGAGGCCGTAGGATCTAAGGATGGGCTGTCCCTCAGGAGTGTTTGTTAGGGGGCGGTGGCTCTCGGGATCAGGAGGGTGAGCCATATGGAAACTAAGGGAATGAAAGACCCCAAAGTGCAGAGTGAGGCAGGGCTGGGATGGTGGTGTTGGAGAGGAAGGGAAAACAGCACTGAAATGGGCAGCAAAGAGCTGGCTACGGTTTATTCACATGTAACTCTCACCCCCTGGGGTGGAGCAGCCTTCTTTATCATCTTCCAGACAGAGGACCCTAACGAGCTGGGCCATTTCTACAGTTACCCCATGGCGCTGTTCAGCACCTTCGAGCTGTTCCTCACCATCATTGATGGCCCTGCCAACTACACCGTGGATCTGCCCTTCATGTACAGCGTCACCTACGCTGCCTTCGCCATCATTGCCGCCCTTCTCATGCTCAACCTCCTCATCGCTATGATGGGTGACACTCACTGGCGCGTGGCCCACGAGCGGGACGAGCTCTGGAGGGCCCAGGTGAGCGACCCCTGGTGGCTGGGAGGGTTAGTGCAAGTCATTCCCTTCCTGCCAAGGACGGGGTGGGGGGACCAAACTCAGAGGCCGGATATTTTGACCCCCAACATAGGTTTGGACGGTTAGTGCACAGTACAGATTATGCAAAGTGCACAGAACTGGATTAGCAATACAACTGAGCAATACTGGAATAGCTGAAAAGAATTCCTCACAGTTTTCTCAAAAAGTCAAATCTGTCTTTTCTAGAATCATCAAGAAATGACGCTTAGTAGTGGCTACTACAGCATTCAGTAAATTTTGTTATTGAATAAAAAAGCTGGAGTATCACATCTTTCTGGCAATAGTTAAGTCTTCAAAATCTGACCCAGAAAAATTGGACCTGTTAAAAGTAATGCCACACAAACTCCCTATATAGCAGAAACTATCTTCAGTCAGGTAATTGTGATGGGGACAAAAGAACGAATTGGATCAAATCATCATTTAAAAATACAAAATAATTTATCTCAACAAAAATAATTTCAGCAAAATAAATGGAAATCCCTCAAATTGGATGGCATCTAACTGTGTTGTGTAGAAAATGGAGTTAAAAAAAAACCATAAGCTGGCTAAACAGGGTTTGCTGATGAAAATATTTTTTCCCATGCGAATGTATTGATATGAGATTTCTCTGCAAGATGTTTGTGTTTCTAAGTGGCCTTTACACCTGTAGGGCCAAAATATTCTGCAGCCCTGCAGACCCTTTCTCTTTGCTCTGCCCTCCTTCCTGTCCCTTTGGAGCAAGGTCTCCCCACCTGCTGCAGGACCAGCCCGGCCCGGATGTCAGGTCACGGGTGAAGTGCCCATCCACTCTCTCCCGCAGAAGAAAGCTGATGCTGCCGTCCCCACCTCAGGCGTGTTGTCACCTCTGGGAAACCATGAGTTTCCCAGATGTTGCTCAACTGTTTTCCCTCTGCCTGGCGTCCTCTCCTCTCCTGGTCTGCACCCAGCCTCTGATTTCGTCCTCTTTTGTCCCCACACGCAGGTCGTGGCCACCACAGTGATGCTGGAAAAGAAGCTGCCTCGCTGCCTGTGGCCTCGCTCCGGGATCTGCGGGCGCAAGTTCGGGCTGGGGGACCGTTGGTTCCTGCGGTGAGTGACAGCGGGGGCTGGCGTCCCTCTGCTCAACCTCCTGCCCCCAGGGACCCTGTGCAGGCCTGTGTGCTCCCTAGGCTTCAGGCCTCGCTGGGAGAAAGGGGCCTGCTAGGTTCCTGGGCCCTGAAAGCATCCCCAGAGCTGCTGGACTCAACTCTGTGCTGCTTCCCGAGGCCTGGCACCCCCTGTGCCCACTCGGGCTGCAGACAAGGGAAAAGGGCACCAGCAGTAGGGTTGGGCGGGGCCAGGAGACAAGGGCTGGTCCAAGGTCAGCCTCTCCAACTCTTCCTTCCCCGCCGCCAGGGTGGAAGACAGACAGGATCTCAACCGGCAGCGCGTCCGGCGCTATGCGCAGGCCTTCTGCAACCCAGGCTCCGAAGATAACATGGAAGGACGGGGGCTGGGCGGCCCCCACCTGTCCCTTCCTGCCCCCTCGGTGTCTCGAAGTACTTCCCGCAGCAGCATGAACTGGGAGAGGCTGCGGGAAGCGACCCGGAGAGAGGGGAGGGGGACGATGACCATGGCTCTGGAGGACGGGCAGTGCTGGGAGTACCAGATCTGAGTGTCTCCGCCCACACTGGTGCCCAGCAGCATCAAGAAGCAAAGCCTAGACCTCTCCTCTGCCAGGTCCAGAGGGTAGAACACAATAAAGGGAAACCAAGGAGCAGGCCCACGCCTCATGGGAAGCACAGGGCCCAGCGCGAATAAGGACCCAGCTTCACCCACCCTGGCGGCTGCACCGTCTGAGCCAAGCACTTTAAGAAAGGCTTGCTGCCTCGGGCACTGGTCTCCACCCCGGTGTCACAGCTGCAGACCGTGGAGGAGGCTGGGGAAAGGTGTAATGAGGGGATGGGTACCACCTGGTGGGGAAGCCACCTCCTACCTTCCAATAAAGTCCTTCCTGCTGTCCTTGTGTACCCTCCTCTGCGGTGTGGTCTTCCTGGCCCTGCCTCTCTGCTCCAAGGCCTTCCCACCCCTTCCCTGCAGACCGAGGCCTCACCACACCTCCAACTTGCAAAAATCCCTTCTTTCCCTTTAATGTGGGGGAGGGCGGTGGAGGGGCAGAGGACCAGGGAGTGAGGCGTCCCCAGGCTTGGGTTTAGCGTGGCAGGCGGGCGCTTCTCACGGTGGCCACATCTCCCATGTCCTCCTTGGACCTGCGTCCAGGACTGGGTCATGGGCATTCTCAGTTCACAGCTCTCTGCCCGGGGCTCAGACCTCCACAGAGCCCGGCGGCCTCAGGTGCTGCTGCAGGAGCTGGATGTGGTGTAGCAGCTTCTTCTGGTGGCCGGCCAAGGTGATGCCCAGGGTTGGCAGGTCTCTGGTGGGGAAGGAGTGGATTAAATCGGGGCCAGTGTCTCCAAGATCCCAGGCGCCACCCCTGCCCTGGGGCCTGGGCTCCCCTCCCCCACCTCTCCCTGCTTACTCCAGGCTGAGCTGAGCCACGTCACTGAAGGTGTGGAGGCCAGACTGGGAGAAGCTGTCCTGGTAGCACTCCAGGCCGATGGCTGAGAGCCAGGCCTGGGGGGAGTCCAGAGAGGGAAAGTCCAGGGCCACGGGGTTCAGAAGGGCCTGGGAAGGTCTGAGGGGGAGGGGCAGGCAGGTCAATGTCCCCTCTTCATCCTAGGCCCCTTCGCCTCAGTTTTCTTTTGGGTTTGCCTCATCCCTCCCTGGCTTTCCCACGCTTTAGTCCCAAGCTCCAGACCTGTCCCTGGGGCTCCCGCCGGAGTGCTCTGCTCCCTGCAGAGTGTCTGGCTTGCGGATCATCTTGTCAAACGCAGCCACCAGCTGGTCAAAGTGAGGTCGCTGGGTACGATCCTTCTGCCAAGTGTCCAGCATAAGCAGGTGTAGTCCAGGCGGACAGCCTGGAGGCGGGGGCAGCCGGAACTCCTGCTCTATTGCATTTAGTACCTGGGGGTTAGAGGAAGCATGTGGTGCTTGGAGGCTATTGCTAGTGGAAAGGAATGTATTGTCAGGTAACCATGAGGTTGGAAAGGAACCCACGAATGGAGGGCTTCAAATGTGTGAGTCTGTGAAGGCTGGTGGGCTGGAGGGATAGCGGTGGGGAATCAGCAGTGTCTAGGTCCAGAGCTCACCTCCTGGTCACGCATGTCCCAGTAGGGCCGTTCCCCGTAACTCATCACTTCCCACATCACTATCCCAAAGCTCCAGACGTCGCTGGATGTTGTATGTTTCCCGTGTGCAATGACCTCTGGGGCTGCCCAGCGAAGCATACAGCTTGGGCCCTGAGGGGTGGGGTTGAAAGTAACAAGAGCAATAATCAGAGCAGTAGTCCTAGCTATTGATCAGCTACTACGTGCTCAGATATGCGTCAAGGGTTTCACATCAAGCCTCTCGTTTAATCCCACAACAACCCTGGAGCATAGATGCCGTTATCTTCATTTTGCAGATGCAAAGCCTGAAGCATCCAGAAGTACAAACTTGCGCAAAGTCAGAGCTCGAGGGTGGCGTGTTCACGACTTGTACCCAGCGGCTCTGACACTAGTCAGCATTAGGGAGGGGCAGGCGGTGGTTCTAGGACTCCCACCCTCCCAGTCCCCTTTCTTCCCCAGTGTCCTCAGTCCCTGAAATCCCTCCATCCCACAGGTGAGCTCTGCCCCTTCAGACACTAAGATACACCACCTGAGGCATCCACCGCCCCAGTTCCAGCTCAGCCTCTGGCGCCCCCCGAGGGATGCGGGGCCCCAAGGCTGTGCTCTCACCTGAGGACTGTGGCCAAGACGAGCCACTTTGCACACCAGGTGGCTGTTCACCAGCACACTGTGGGCAGAGAGTGCACGGTGGACGAAGGCGAAGCTGGACAGGTAGTGCATGGCGGCGGCCACGCCCCGCTGCATGGCCACCAGCTGCAGGCTGCTGAACTGGCCCTCCCGCTGCTGTGGGATGGGGGGGCAGAGGTCAGCCAAGGGGTGGGGGACCTCGGCACATCACGCAGAGACACTGGCACCAAAAGGCAAAGGGACCTGGGGATCAGCAAATGGTCTGGGAATGAAGGACGGAGACCCTGGCGGTGGGGCAGCAGGGAGTGAACGTATAGACAGGGCTCTGCCTCCCGGACAGTTGAGAACTGCCCACCTTCCCAGCCCGAGCCGCCCCCCACACCTTGCCACCAGCCTGACTGACCCTCAGGAAGCTGTCCAGGGGGCCCAGCTCCATGAGCTCCGTCACCACCATGAGGGGCCGGCTCTTGGTGACCACGCCCTCCAGCCTCAGGATGTTGGGGTGCTGAAACTGGCCCAGCACGGCGGCCTGGCCTAGAAACGCCATCTGCAGGCTCTCGGCGCCTCCGCTCCACAGGGCCTGGACGGCCACAGCCTGCTCCCGCCGTCCCCGGGGCTGCAGGCGGCCCCGGCGCACCTCCCCGAAGGAGCCTGGGAGAGCAGGTGTAGGCTGGGGGGGTCTCCAGGAAGGACTCAGTGTCCTGCCCTGTTTAGGAGGGACCCTGCTGGGACCCCTTCCGTGCCCTCCCTCTGCCATACCTGCTCCAATGACCTCCTCGATCTTCATGTACGTGGGGTCGACCTCCCGTGCGAATTCTCGGATGGCCTGGCAGGGGTCCTCGTAGGTGGAGGGATCAACGTAGTACTTCACCCCGAGCCCTGCAGGCACACGGGGTCCATTATGAGGAGGTGTGCAGGCGGGCGGCCCACGCACCCAGGCACGCTCTCTCACTGCCGAAGACGGTGCCCAGGAACTGCCCTCAACCCTGGGGGGCCCAGCCTTGCCTGGTGCCCTCCCGGCCCCCATCCCATCCCATCCCATCCCGTCCCATCCCATCCCAGCCACACCCACACCTGGGCTGCTGTACTGCTGCAGCTGCTCCGTGTAGCCAGTTCCGCGCCGCTTCCTGGGGGACAAACCAGAGTCCTGTGATCACACTCCCTCTCCCATTTCCTCCCCAGTCTGCCCACGAAGGCCAAGGTCCTGCCAGGGATCAGTGGCTCGAAGGAGCCGGGCCCAAGGGCGGGGGCTGGGTGGTGGCGGAGGACACTCGTGGGCGCTTCTGCAGGGAACCTCGGGGCCATCAGGGCTTGGGACCGAGCTTTGGAGACTATGGTGCTGGGCCATGGCGGGGAGAGACTCACCTCTGGAAGACGAGAACCAGCACGGTGATGGCCGCCAGCAGAAGGAAGGCCAGCGCCCCCAGGATGGACCCAACCACCAAGGATAGTCTCTCAGGAAGCTGGGCGGACAGCTCACCTGGAGAACCAGCCACCCAGAGTCACAGGTGTGGAAGATCTCACACACCGCCCCGCGAGCAGCCACTTCCCCACACCCCGTCCCCCCACAGCCCCGAAGGTCAGTGGGCAGCCACTCTCCCGGCCTGGAGGGTTTGGGGTGAAGGTTCAAGGCCTGGATGGTTCCTGGACCCCTCCTCACTATGCCTGGGGCCGCCCCCGCCCCGTCCAGACCTCCTCTCACCTTGAGGCAGCGTCTGGAAGTAGACCTTGCCCCCGTACGGGCCGTGGCCTGCGGCCGTCCGTGCCCGCACCTGGAAGCCATAGATGTGGCCAGGGCTCAGCTGGGTCACGGTGGCCGTGTTGGTCTCGCTGGTCAGGGTGAAGGAGTGGGATTCATCTTCTGCCTGGGGGTGACAGCCGCTCACTCCCTGCCAGCTGTGGGGGCCCCTCGCCCCCTGCTCCTACCCACGCCCCTCGCAGCCCCTGCCGCAGGGCTCCGAGGCGCCTCCGCTGTCTCCCCACCTCCAGCCCCGCTGCGGAGCACTTCCGGCTCCCACCATCCCCACCGGGTGCCCCTCTGCTCCCCACCTGGTCATAGTAGCGGAGCTGATAGTCCAGGATGTTCCCGTTGGTCTGGTCGGGCTGTGGCCAGGACACGGTGATGCTGCTGGAGGCCCGGCTCACCTGGTGCACGGCAGGGACTGCGGAGGGAACTGGAGTGGGGGGTTAGTGGCGGCCTCCAGGGTCGGGAGGGCGGGAGAGGGTTCTAAGGAAGTGACTGGCAGCTTCGGGGAGGGCGAGGCTCACCTGCGTAGCTGGTGCTGACGTTGATGGCTGCAGCCTGGGGAGGGTCGGGGCTGAGCTCCGACACCCCGTTGACGGCCTGCACCTCCAAGATGTAGGGCACGTGTGCCCGGAGCCCACCAACGAGCACGCGGCTCTCAGTCAGGCCCCTCTGGCGGGGGTCGAAATGCACCTCATCCCTGCAGCGGCGACAAGCGCCCTTGCCGCCCGCTCCACACTCCTTGCACACGACGTTGAAGAGCAGGTCCCCGCGTCCCCCCAGCTCCTGAGGCAGGCGCCAGTGCAGCATGAGCGCAGAGCCCTGCACCTCAAACCATAGCTCCTGAGGGGCCGACGGGGGCGCTAGGGAGGGCGTGTGCAGGGCAGGGAAGGGCCCGGAAGACGGGAGTCGTGGGGCGGGGGTGATTGGGGAAGGAAGGAGGCAGGGGAGGGAGGACGGCCAGGAGGGAGGAGACAGAAAGCAGGGGAAAGCAGAGAAGGCAGATGGGGCGAGAGAGGAAGGAGGTGGGCGAGGTGGGGGAAGGAAGCGGGGAAGAAAAGCAAGGACACAGGAGAAAGAAGTCACTGCAAATGCAAACCAGCTGCCCCTCGTTGCCCTCCAGGCTCAACCCCAGCTGCCCCTTGTTGCCCTCCAGGCTCTACCCCAGCTGCCCCTTGTTGCCCTCCAGGCTCAACCCCAGCTGCCCCGTGTTGCCCTCCAGGCTCTCCCTCTCCTGGTCCCACTCCCATCCCACGCCCATCCCTGGGGTCGGGGGAGTGGGGGAACTCACCAGTGCAGGGGGCCTCTGGGGGGTCGGAGCTGGCCCGGTAGAAGCCCTCCAGGCAGGGACACGCAGGGGCCGCAGGGTCAGGGGCAAGGCTGCGGGCAGGGCACGGTGAGCAGGGGGCATTCCCAGCCGAGGCCTTGTAGGACCCCCTAGGGCAGGCTGAGGGGCAGAGGAGGGTAGAGGCCTCAGGCCCCCCCTGTCCATCCCCTCCTGAGCCCCCCACACCCGCACACAGCCATCCTCCCAGCCTTCCGAGATCTATCTCCTCGTCACCCTCTCCCCTCTCTCCCTTCCTCAACCAGACATTACTTCTGCCTTTTTGCTGGCACGGAATTACGTTTCCATTGACGGAAAAAGTGAGGTGTGGTCGGGGCTATAGCAGAGCAAGCACCAGATGCAGCCGCCTGGGTCGACTGCATATCCTCCCTCTGCCGCAGGATCATCCTTCACAGCTGTATCCACGGCCTCTACCTGCCTCCTGGTCACCCGGCCCTGGGGTGAACCACCCCCAGCTAGGTGGCAAATGCGGACAAAGGACCCCATTCCAAGACAGCCTAGGAGATTAAGTCCTTTCATCTCCATCCCTTCTTAGGCCTGCAGCCCTAGGACCCCCAGCAATCGCTGTGGAAGGCTCAGATGGGCTGCTGAGAGCAAGGCTGTGCGCTTTAGGAAATAAATCTGGAGGAAACAGGCATCCTTTCCTAAGATAACTTATTCCTGACCTTCTGGGGACAAAATGAAGGGTGGGCTCGTTCAGGAGAGGATCCCAAAGGTGGGGGGCGAGTGCAAGGGCGCGAGGTCTCACCTTGGCAGGCCTTGTCTCCGCGAGCAGGCTCGTGCCCGGGCTGGCAGCGGCAGCCCCCGACGGCTACCATCCACTTGCCCTCCCCGTTACAGTGCAGCCTGGGAGGGCTGCCTCCTGCCTGGGCCCCTCCTCCATCCTCCTCGGGCTCTGCGTGCGCCACACAGGTGCCCACGGCCGCCACCAGGGAGGCCCCCCCGGCCCCACTGGCCTGCGTCTCAGGAAAGGTGGCGAAGGCGCGGACCACGGAGGGGCAGGCGTAGGAGAAGAGCCTGACCGCCACGAGAGCCAGGCAGGCCCCGGTGTCCTGGAAGGCCACGTAGAAGCCGCGCTGGGTCAAGGGCCCGAAGCTCCGCTCCTTAACGTTCAGCTGGAGCCCCGCCCGCTGCCCCGCCCCGCGCGGGCCCACCGCCCACGCTGAGGAGGCGGGGAAACTCTCATCCGCCGCGATCGTGTCCACCTTGGTCCAGCGTTTGAGGTGCCAGGAGGAGATGCTGTCGGAGCTGTCGGGCTCCTCGGCCTGGCGGTAGTAAAGCGTGAAGGTCTCCCGGCAGGTGCCCCCCGCCACGCCCAGGCTGGAGCAGGCCCGCACGGAGAAGTGCAGCCGGATGTGCGCTCTCTGGGCCCCTCGCCGCTCCACAAAGTGTGTCTGCAGCCAGTTGTCCTGCCCGGGGCCGGGAGGGGCCCCGGCCACGTGGCATGCCTCGAAGGTCCGAGTCAGGCGTTGCTGGTCATCCAGAACACTCACTTCGTCCCACTGCAGGGAGGACCACAAAGGGCATTAGCTGCTCCAGGCTGGAAAGGCGCAGGGAGGCGGGGGCATATCCCTCCAGGTGAAACTTAGCATTAATGACATGCAAAGCAGCTGAGGATACCCGGAAGTCCTGCTCCTCTGGCGGGCAGGCATCTTGTTAACACGATGGGGGGGGGGGGGGGGGGCGTTGGGTTCACAATGAAAGTGTGACACTCACCCCACCTGGTGGGTAGGTGAGCCAGCCAATCTCAGATGTCTCTCCAGTGGTGTCCAGCAATACCTCTGCCCAGTGATAAGAAGGGGCACGCAGTTAGCAGGCCTTCAGCCAGCAGGTCTCACCCCACCCCATTCCCATTCGGAAAAAGAGAACTGCCCGGTTCCTTGAATTCACTAAGGAGCACAGCTGTCTGTCGGGAGCCTTTCTCTGAAACCCTCCCCCTTCCCTTCCCCCTTCAGGTGTCTTCACCCTTTCCTGCCTCTTCTGAATCTTTCCCACTTCCCATCAGTGCTGGCTCTCCCCTGGCAGGTGCGGGGGGGTTCTCCCGTCTCCCCTCCCCCTTACCTTCCAGAGCCAGGACTGAGGATACCAGCACCAGGACCCACAGGCCACACAGCATGCCCGCCGCCCTGCTCCCTGACGGGGCAGCCCGCTCAGCAGCCATGAGGCATCTTCAGGGCTCCCACCATTGCTCTGGCCGCCACCCTGCTCCCGGGTGGGGCTGCTGCTTCGTAAGGCTGGGGTCTGCAGCCAAGCAGGCTTCCTAGGGAGACAGAAAGGACCAGAGGAGGCCGGTGGGAGGGAATCGCATTGCTTCAGAGTTGGCCCTGGGTCTCCCCCTGTAGCTCGCTAAGTGCCCCGGCACCAAGCATGGGTGAGGGCCGGCAGGAGGCTGACTCTCTCCTGACCTGTGTCAAGTCCACCATCTTAGAGGACCATGTGCCCGGTCACCCACTCTGCTCCACAGGTGACCCACCTCTGAGCATCTGTTTCTCGTGGCCCTCCCCTTTAGAGCACCGGGTAGTTCTGGGCCAGTCTTACCCCTTTGCTTCTGGAAGGAGCTCTTCAAGTTCTTTCCCTTCATGTACTCTCCTCCCTTCCTCCTACGGCCACCCTGCATAGAAAATCAGAAGATTCTTCTCATTAAAAGCAGGCGAGTTAGAAGCTACTCCTTCCCTGGGGACACACGGTTCCCCCTGCCCAACACCTCCCAACCCCCATCAGACTCGGATACTCTAGACATTTCAGAGAGGCAGTGAAGCGAGAGGGACTGAAGAAGGAGAGCTGAGGGGTACGATGGGAGGGAGGGTGTGAGAGCAGATGCAGAAAAGAACACAGGCGGAAAGATTCCATCTGATAAAGGAGCCAGGACAGAGAAGGGATAGAGCTATGTAGGTCTGACATACCTACATTTTATGAACCAAGGTCCTCTCTCCACAAGGGATACATTTTTCCTCTAGCTTTCGGAAAACTAAATGTATGCCTCATGTATATGAAAAGACAGACGCTCCCTAGTTTGCTCACAGTGAAAGGGAGGCATGTTGAAACAACAGTGAAATGCCATTTTGTTCTACGAGATTAACAATGCCTGGGTGGGGAAGGTATGAGAAATAGGCTCTCTCGCGTTCATTGCGCATACAGGCTCAGGTTGGTGTATCCTCTTAGAAGGACAGTTGGTGCTGTCTATCCAGCAGCTTCACTTCTAAGAATCTGTCCTTCAGGTACCGTCTACTTGGATCCTTTTGCACAGATGTTCGAACAGGAATATTTATTGCAGCATTGCTTGTAAGGGAAAAGACTGTAAAGTAACTGTTCAGCAATAGGAAGATGGTTAAAAAATTATGGCATAAGCTTCAGAAGGAATAAGGGCTAGTGTTTATACACTGATATGAAAATAATTTCCAAGTGAAAGTACATAGTCCGTTGCAGAGCCATATACAGTATGCTCCCGACTGATGGGTAACTAAAGAAGGACCCACATATACATATGTATGTAAGGATCTTTAAGAAAGGTAGACAAAACCTGGGAAGAAGGGGAGAGGGAGAGGATGGGGGCTAGTGCAAGAGACACTTACATATCCCCTTAAATTTTTCTATATTAAAAATCTTGCATACATATTATTTTTCAATGAAATCATTAAAATTTCATTCAAATCCATAAATAATAACTGTTTAATAAAGTGAATCAAAATAGTGTTCATGCTCTCAAAATGATTTCACGCTTTTATGTAAAACATTCCCGAGCCTTAAGAAGCACAGCGCTGCGGCTCACAAGCACATGCCCAGGAGCCCTGGCTGCCTCCAGGGTCACGGTGAAGACGAGCAGGCTCAGACCTTTCTCTGCTGGTTGGTCTAAGGTTAGTGGTGAGCTACATCTCTCCTTGTGACTGAGTCTCAGAAGTCTGTGAGTTGCATGGACAGTAGGGGTCATTTATTTCTGTTGAGAAGAAAACAAGAGGCATGCTTCTCAAAAGACACGAGTTTGAGAGTAAAAAAAAAAAGTCAATCGGAAGTTGGAACCTAAAAATTACACATTTCACACTGAAGCTGAAACTAAGCAATTAAACTGTATTTAATTTTGATAAATATGAGAATCATGATTTGATTTCTGTTCATCTAATTTTTTCAGTGTAGGCTGGCTGTGCTGTAAGCTGAAGCCATCAGTGTTATCTCCAGGTGGTTTTCATGAAAAGACACCATTTCTGCATCTGCATGGGCAGACATGGATGTCTGCCAAGTAGCCACTGAAATTTACCTTTCATGCCTCTAAAACCCTATATGAGAAACAGAGAGTTCAATTTATAGCCTATGGAGGCAAGGAAGGAGCATTTGCCAAGTCTTCACGTTGTATATCTTACACGATTGTAAGTTGTAAACTTACACAATATTATATGTCAATTGTATCTCAGTAAAGCTGGGGGGAAAAAGAAGCATTTCCATAGGGCAAATTATTCCTAAGAAACAGAGGTTCTTTGCAAATACTGTCCCAAATGCTACTAGAATCATTCACATATAAAATAAATGTTTCAAGAAGGACCGGGAGATGGCAAAGTAAAAAGCACTGTCCCATCATCAACGGCTGTTTAAAGACTACCCGAAAGTAATTCATGTTGTAGACATACACCCCACCCCAACTCTCAGTGACTTAATTTGGAGGCATGCTTGACACACCAGAGCAGACCAGATTCTGTCTGAAGAAACTTATTTATAACCTTCGGTCTTCTGGATTCGAACCGAAAAGAGGTCCTCATCAAACAGCAGAAGTACACTTCTGGGTACTTGAAGGTCCTCAACCATTTCTCTGACAAATGGTCACAGGGTCTTTAGGAAGGCTGTTATCAAGAACTGAAAATGCCAGCAGAACGTCTTTAAACAATGAAGGCTATGACACCATTTGCCCAGCACACAGTCTTTAAAATAGCCTCTTTCAGTTAGAACATGGATGGATTCTGGAATCTGTACAAAAAAGAAACTAAGTACCATGTCTTCTTAAACTTATAACTAGACAAATTATCATGGAGAAGGAATAATGAACACTTTGGAATATCCCAGTGAATTGTTTTTGAGAGACAGCAAAACATGAGAGAAAAGGATGCCCTGCAGATCATATCAGCTGTGCAGTATGGAACAGTCTAGAAGATGAATGGCCAAGCATTTGCTTTGAGGACCCACAATACAAGTAACACGGTGGCTTGTGGCTACAATAGGGCGTGTGCGCATAGCCTTAGTATGCATCTTGCTGACAACATGAAGCTAGCCTCTCTCCAGAAGATCCAGAGAAGAGCAGAAGCAATGATAAAACACGCTAAATCCATTCAGTTTCTGTCGTCAAAAGGAATCAGGAAGAAAAGAATAAAGTGGAGACATCACATGTAGATTGCCACAAGTCATTTTTTGAAATTTTACAAAGAACAAAGACATTCATTAAAAAGAAATGGTTGAGGACCTTCAAGTACCCAGAAGTGTACTTTTGCTGTTTGATGAGGACCTCTTTTAGATCCAGATCCAGAAGACTGAAGGTTAAAAATAAGTTTCCTCAGAAAAAAACTGTTGCTGGGTGAGACTAGGAAGTTAGGTCAGTTCTTACGTATCAAACAAAGTAGATAAGTCCAAGTCTTTTATTTTTTAATGTATAAAAAGAAACTGAGTGTACCTCTATGGTAAGGATAAAAATAAGGATAGAGGGAACTTTATTAAGACACGGAAGAAATTTTTGTCAACTAATTCCTGCCACTGCAGATCCTTTTGAAACAAGATTCAAAGGCAGAAATATAAGTGACAACACGCAGCTCCATCCCATGCCTAGAATACGAAACAAGCAGGACTCAGAACCTGATTTTCAAAGGTGCCTTCAACTGAGGCTGAGGACGAGGAGATCTTTCCGCGTTTGGTCCAGGAGTGCGCCCTGGGAGCAGCCAATCACGTCCCTGCTGCCACACAGACAGAGACAGGCCTCCGTAAGGCCAGGCCCCTCACCCTCTTCCCTGTGGCCTGCTTGAGATTCCTCTATCTCCTCCAGCTCATGAAAGGAATCGGTCACGGTTTAGAAATCCTCTAACCCTTGAAAAAGCAGAAAACTGATCTCCATCAGGAAAACATTCACATTTCAGATGTGTATTGGTTTTAAAAATATAAAACACGAGGAGCAGCAGAAATGTGGATGTAAAATGATAGCTCAGAAAATGAGACTGATGAGACAAAGTTTCTTGTGATAAAAATTGCATTCTATGACCAGATTGTTTTTTTTCTCAGTTCCTCTTCTGGTTATACCATTTTATATCTTTTTGATACAGTAGGGACACGAGAGCCACAAGCCTGCTACATTTCTTTAGTTTACAAAAACATGACAGTTTCATAGGCATCAGGATTACATTTTGTTTTCACAAAATGGCAAAGATTAAAGATGTGTAGAATTTTAGCTTCTAAATCATAGCTTATGAGTTCTGTTGTCTATAAAAGTGAAAGATTTAAAAATAAATGAGTAAATCTGTAAGAATTTAAGAAGTTTACTGCGCTCAAATTAAAATGCTAAATATGATAATTTATGAACAAACCAAGCTGACTTAAATATAATTTATGCACCTCGATCCATAAAGCGAATTTTTAAAAATTAAATAATCTAAGCCCAGTGAGCTTGGAGGAAGGTTATGGCAAAAGATATATTGGGCCAGTAAAATTGGTTACTGTAGGAGCATGGGGGAGCAGTTATTAACGGTCTCTTATACATACTTGAATTGTTTTTCTTGTTACAATGAGCATATCTTATTTTTATAATGAAAATCTCATAATTAGAATCTAGACAAAAAAGGAAAATATTTATAAAACTTAGACTAGTATAGCATGTTTACAATTTATCCTCCCTGCCCTGTGCCCTCTAAGTTTCAAAACATGTAGAAATTTTCATCTGTAAGAAGAAAGCAGAGAGGGAGAGGCAGCAGGACCTGGCAATGAATGAGTGAAATAATGTCAACAATAAAAGCAAAATAACTTCTATCCCTGGATAGCCTTTAAGCTTATCTCCCAAGAAGTTCAAACTGTCCCACTGATTGTGCCATGCTTTTCTTACAGGATGTCACGCATCCTGTAAGCAAAGGCCTGCAACTTCAAAGAGAAAGAGGGGGACCGAGAGGTCTATACACTCGAAACGCACATGGGGCATCACCGCAACGTGAGCCCCGACAGGGAAGCAGAGCAGCCTGCAAGGGCCAGCAGGGCGAGGGAAGGTCCCAAGGGCAAAGAGGCCAATGGTTTTAAGTGGCTGGTGTGTCTCACACCTGTTAGCTGCAGGGTCAGTGTGGGAGGGGTCAGCACCACAGGCCCTGTCGTCTGTCCTGTTCTGCAGCTGTTAAATGCCCAGGAAATTCCAGTATAATCCTTGCTCAGCTTAATGCTGCTGCCTCTACCCCTTAATCTCTACCTTGGTCTCGGTAGGTCTCTTTGAGATCTGGCCACCCGCCCTGAAAAGGATCCCAGAGGCCTTTAAGGAGGCATCCAGAGCAGACAGTGAGAGGTAGCTTTCCTCCGGCGCTTCTAGCCCCTGCTGCCCTGGCTGGAGAAGCCAACGTGCGGATTGGCTAGGACACACTGGCTAGCACACTGTCCCAGCAGAGGACGGTGCTATGTCCCTGGAGGCCTCCAGCCCCGGAGAATGTCCCCCAGAGCACGCAGAGGCAGACAAATGTGCCTCCCACTCCCCGGCTGGCTGTGGAGCTGGGGGAGGCTTTTAAGATGCAGGCGGTGTCTGGGTCTAGCCAGACAGCCACTTAGAACGAGCCACTCTGGCTGTGCATGATGGGGGGACATGCGTGGTCCTGGTAAAGGGCCTCAGGGAGGGTGTTGGAGCAGTTGCTGCATATACAGGAGAGATGAGTAAGTGGAAGATTGTGGAAGAAAGCCCATGAGTGCCAGGACCGGTGCCCGTGAGAGCAAGTGTGAGAGTGTGTAAGGGAGAGTGTATATAAGGTGACATGGGAGGGGAGCAGGAGAGTATGCGCTGGGGGTGTGTGTGTGTGGGTGTGGGTGTGGGTGTGTGGGTGGCAGCAGGCACAGCCCTGCACATCCCCAGTGGTCCTCACGCTGCTGGCATATACCCATGAGCCCTTCCCCCTCACCCTGGGTCTGTCCCTACTCCACCCCTAGTTGTCAACCTCTCTCTGCCCCGGGAGTTGTTCCTGTGGAAACACCTGGGCTGGGAGAGGAAGGTACGCAGGGAAGTAGAGAAAGGGAAACCTCAGGCTCAAAGCCCCCCAAACCCAAGCATCTCCATTCCACCTGGTGGGGACACAAGGCCAAGGGCCCAGCTCTGGAGATGGTGATCCGCTGGGAGAGCATCTGGCCCTGCCCGGAGGAGGGATGGTCCTGCCGGTCCTCTGCTCAGCCCATCACTGCCTGTTGCTCCCTGGCATTCTGATGACAGAGAGGCCCTTGCCTGCCATCTTCTCGTGCCCTGAAGGAACCGACAGACTCTAAAGGAGTCCTCTTCCCCAGGTCACTAGGCAGGTACGTACATAGGAGCCCGCACCCTAATCTTCCTGCAATAAAAAATGTGCATTGCCCTGAAAGAGCCAAGCGGCCCCTCTGAACAGCACCTGGCAAGTCTCAGAGCCCCAGTGCCCATCACTTGGGCAGTTTCCCTGGACTGCCAGCTTCCCACAGCTCCTTTCCCACTAAACGGGCATCTCTCCTTCTAGAGCCTGAGTCAAGTTCCCTGGGCGGGCACAGGGCCCGGGGTTAACTGACTGGGAACAGGCCCAGCCACTTCTCTCCCTGGGCACTGCCAGGGACATTACAACATCGGCTATGCTGGGCCCCTGCCAGCTCCCCCAGGGATGGGAGGAGAGAGGGTGCCAGACAGCCAAGACTGGGTCAGGGTGTCGGGCAGGCAGGGCCACGCACCCACATGTAGAGCGAGCGGGTGGAGCTGGGGCAGCAGCAAGCAATAGACTTTGGCTGTAATTTGGGCGTCAGGGCTGCGGACCATGGAACCAAGCCTTCCCTCCACTCCAAGGCTTCTGGGTGGTGATGGGGCCGCGGGAGCAGGATAGGCTGTGGGGAGCTGAGGGCAGGTGTGCGATCCACCTCCTTGCCCCTCCCAGCTCCGCCGGGATTGGAGACATGACCCTGGAGTCGGAGGGGTGGGCAATCCCCTTCATGAGGCTGGGAGCCCGGCCTCTTCCAGGACCCCTAGATCAGGAACCCCTATATCCGAGCCAACCGAGTGTCTCTGGAAACACCGTGGGGGATCGCAGCAGCAGGCTTATCGGGGTGTCACTGATGGCTCGTTACAGGCGGGGGTGGGGTGGGAGCCAGGCTGGCCGGGTCCGCACCCCTCCCGAAGCCCGCTCTCTCTTTGGGGACGGAGACTCAGCACTCCCCCACGAGGACCCCCGGCTCTGCAGAGGCCCTGTCTGGAGGGCCCCTTTACTTCTGCAAACCCGAATTCCTGTCCGCAGGCACGCAAGCCCCCGGCCCCCCACGCCGCCTGCGACCCCCGGGCTCACCTTCGCGCCGGTCGCAGGCTCAGCAGGTCTGCGCCCCTCGAGGCCCCGCGCTGGAGCCGGGGCTCCGGGCGCTCACCGGGGCCGCCCGCCTCTCCGCTCGGGTGCAGGGACCAACCTTCTCCGCGGCGCGGGTCCGCGCGGCGGCAGGGGCTGCTCCGGAGGCGGGGCGCCGGGGACCGTGAGGGGCCCGCGTCGCGCTCGCCGGCGCCGCGCTGGGTCGCGGGTCCCGCCGCCCGCTGCTCTGCTCCCGAGCGGCGGCCGAAGCGAGCGCAGCCCGGCCCGCCCCCTCGGCGTCCCTCCCCGCCCGGCCCGCCCCCTCTCCGGCCCCTTCGGCCGCTCTCCCTCTCCCCTCTTCCGGGGAACCCAGCCCGCCCTCTCGGCCTCGGCGGCGAGTACGCGGCGCCCGCTCCGCGGCCCCGGCGCGCGGGGCTCGCCCGGGGCCTGCCCGTCCGCCGGGCCAGGGGACGTGGGCGCGGACGATGGCGTGCGGGCCGGGTTGGGGGAGGCGGCCCGCCGGGCGGCCGGGAGCTCCGTTTAAAGCCCCCGGGGCGGGTGCGGGCTCCGGCGCTTGGAGAGCTGCGCCACTGGTACCCAGGGCAGGGCAGGGGCACCCACGCCCCCTCGCCTCCCCTGCTTTTCTGCTTCAACTCCAGGAATTAAACCCGCTGTTTTAGTTCCCACTCAGATTTGAACTAAGGTGGGCGTGAGCTGAGAAAAAGAGAAAAGAAGGAGAAGGGGGTGGAGGGAAAGACAAACTGAGAATTTAGAGGGTGCGGAGGTGGGCTGGGGGTGGATAGGCAGTCAGGGTACGAAAGGGGCTCGGATCTAGCCTTCAGCTGTGCTCCGCGTTGGAGACGCTGGATCTTGCTCAGCTGGGGCTTCTGACTCCACCCGCCCTCCCTCCCTCCTCTCCGAAGGGTAGGGAAGCCTGGGTCTCAAAGGGGAAGCCCCGAGGTCGGTGCCAGGAACTTACACTGCCGGGCAAGTCGCTGGACCTCTGGGAGCCTCTTGCCTCGCCCGCTCCCCAGAGAGAAATTCCCCACACGGATGAGAGGCGGTGGAAGGTACTCGCAGCGGGTGCCTGGAAGGGTTGAGGAACGGAGGGGGCGCCGCGAGGAAAAAAGGTTTCTGCCCACCCGTAGCCTCCTCTCAAACCCGGGACAGGATTGGGGTTCTATTGTTCCGGTCCTAACAGCACTGAGCTGAGGCCTTGCTGCGAAGTGTTGCTACCACCTGCTGGCTCTTTCAAAGAACACAAGTATCGGGGGAGTCTGGCTTATTCCCCGACCCCCAGCTCCCCATATTACCCTGTCCCACATCCTTCTACGTTCTTCATTTATTCCCGACACCTTTATTAAAGTACTAGCTGCAAATGGGCTGGTCAAAACTGGTACTTAAGGAGCATTCAGAAATCCTGGAAAATTGTGAAAGAGGTCTATGAGCCAACAAGCACAATAAACAGAACAATGAAACTCATTAGGAGAAACAGGCTTTAATGAATTGGCTGAATGAGTGATACAAAGAAAAAGGCGACTGAACTAGTCCCCACTGGGCAAGGGGCTTGTTTACTCTCAATATCTGAGTCAATTAATAAGCCTAATGCTGTTGAGGGATTCTGCGTTTGGACATCCAAATAATAAGTCCACTCACATTGGTGAGTTTATCTGTTTCTTCTCTTTGCTCTGAAACTCAGTGGTAGAGAATTGCCTTCATTTCCAAATCAGTTCTCCCCAAGACCTTGAAAGACTTTTGTGGAGAAACCTGGCTTTATATGCAGTATTATATAACTCATGATCCTAGATATAGTAATAATTTGATTGTCAGAAAGCTATGGGTATATTGGAAACTTTTTTAAAAAGCGTATGATTAAATTATGTTAAAAATAAAAGTATCAATCAAACCAAAACATAGAAGTAACTTTATAAAACCCAGAAGTTCTAATAGAAATTTGCAATTCATCATATATTGACATTATAGCAAAAAATATCTTTATTCCTTTCTATTGTCTGACATAGCTCATTTTTATACCACCCATTAGGTACCTATAATGTGAAATTAAGTTTTTGTTGTCTGAGGCTTATGTAATTAGTTTTTCTTCGTTAATATTTGAGAGGGATCTGGTCTTCAAAGAAAGCTCCCTTGTACCCTGGAGGCAAAGAGGTTTAAATTTGTGATGACAATTTGCCCTGTATCATAATCTCCTATGTGTTATCAAACTAAATTTTAACAGCAGGTGGATAGCACAGAATGCATTGTTAAGTGATGCTGCCATCTGCAGCTATTAGAAAACAAAGTAATAAGATCCTTCTTAAAGTTGGACATAAATCCTTTCTAAAATTTGTTCAGTGCCTGGCACACATTAGGTGCTTAGAAGTGTTTTAGAATAAGTGAATAAAAAATCATAGTATTTAAATTTGCTCTGTGCTGAAGGGCAGGACCTAACAAAGTCTGTAGCTCACAGAAGTCATTATGTTGGGACACAACCATCTACAATGTAAATTTGGAGCCAAAGAGAGTGGCATGGACATATATACACTACCAAACGTAAAATAGATAGCTAGTGGGAAGCAGCCGCATAGCACAGGGAGATCAGCTCAGTGCTTTGTGACCACCTAGAGGGGTGGGATAGGGAGGATGGGAGGGAGGGAGATGCAAGAAGGAAGAGATATGGGAACATATGTATATGTATAACTGATTCACTTTGTTATAAAGCAGAAACTAACACACCATTGTAAAGCAATTATACTCCAATAAAGATGTTAAAAAAAAAAGATCCTGAGTAGAAAACTCCAGGTGATTTGAGATGGCTTTTTAACTGGTTCTGGTTTTCTTTTGTTTTTCTGTTTTTGCCTCCTTCTTGGGTTTTTCTCTCTCCAACATCTGTCACTCCCCAAGGATGTGCAATTTTCTTCTTTTTTATTTCCCTTTAGAATGGCTAATGCAAGCTAATGTTATTATAAACAAAGAGCTTTATAAGTAATTTCAGTGATAAGAATTCTAGTAAAAAGCAATAAAGCAACTTGCTGAGCCCCCAGATCTCTTATTCCGAGACATGAGTTATAGCTCCAGATGCACAAGCTCACAGGGTCCCTGGCATGTCCCTGAACTGTCTCCAGGCTCCGTGGCCTCTAGGGGCAGTCTTCCCAAAAGCTGCAGTGTGGTCTCCAAACATTTTGGCCTATAAAAGTGTCAAATGCCCAATTTTTTTTTTTTTTTCTGTTTAGAAACTTCTAGAGTAAACCTACAGGACTGGTTTGTTTGAAAGACAAACCTAGTTTGCAACTGATTTGTACACCAGTGGTGACTGACAACCCGAATGCTCATTGGATGTGAGTGATCTTCAAAGTTTACCCAACAGAGTCTTACACTTTTGCATTACTTTAACCGAACGATAATAAAAAGACATTCAGAGGTATTAGTGCACAGAGAGAAAGAGAAAGGCTCTTCTCTCCTGATAGGATGTTTAATCAGTTAGAGATTGATGTCAGCTGTACGTAAGGGCCAAATCGAGGAATTCAGGGATGCTGTGGCAGCCCCAGGTCAACAAGACTTAGGTTTCTGCCCCTCCACCTTTAGCGTGAAGCCTTGTTCTCAGGTTGTCGGCCCATCAGCCAGGGCTCCAATTATAAGGTCTATTAGTTTCAGTCAAGAAATAGAAGATGGGCACAGGATACAGGGCATAGTTTCAACTGAGTTAAGACTCTTTGAAGATCCTTCCTGGGGGCTTTACCCAGTGACTTCTCCTTGTATATTATTGGCCAGAGAATACACGTGCACCAAATAAAATTAAAGATCCGTTAGTGAGAGAGGAGAAGGGAAAGAATGTTAGACAAGCAACCAGCAGCCTCCACCGCAAATGAGCTTAGATGATCACAATTACCTACTTTTCCTGCAATCTATGAAGACGGAGGCTTTTCATAAGACATCCTTGCAGCCCAGCCCTCCAGGCCATCATCTTTAATACATATTTTTAAAGTTCAAAGATGATTCCTAGGAAGTTAATGGAGTGAATGGAATGCTAGGCGCCTCCTTTTACTAGAATAACTATGACACCATCTCAATAGAAAAATCCTCTGCAGTTACTCATATAAACCAGAAGAGTTGAAAACATTCCAGATTTTAATAAGAGTTTGGGCAATACCCACGTGTGGGACAGGGTTGACAAGTGTGCCACACCACTCTGCCCCTTGCCTTTGTCTATGCTGTGTCTTCTCCCTTTGGATCCAGACAGGGTGCGATGATCTACAACATGGAGCAGATGATCCCATGGTCCGCTCTCCCAGTCACATGCAGTCTTGTCCTCTAGCTCTGAGCCCAGACCGTGTTCTCTGAAAACATCCACATTCCCCCCCGCCCCCGCACCAAAAAATAGGAAGGGTGACCTGCATTGCTGCACGCTCTGCCACTAGCTCTAGATGTGGCTGGAGCATTTCCTCGTTCTCAGGCTGCTGGATGTTCCCTTGTCTTAGACAATAGTTCTCCCTCTCCGTTCATATGGGATTCTGGAGTCTATCCCATCAGACCTTTAATCACCAGTAACAAAAGGAGCAAGTCGGTATTAATAATTAGTAAACGACAACAAAACTTGAGATCTTTTAAAAATCTGAGGCCAAGTGAAAAAGGAGTAATGATGTAAGAGTTTAAAGAAAAGGTTTTCACTTTATATTCTTAGTGAGTTAAAAGCAGATACGGAAACTATTTTTAAAGGTTGGGATGAAAAGGGAGTGTGAAAAAAAAAAAAGAAAAGCACAATAGCCAAAATAAAATCTCAGTCATGCAGAAAGAAAAAAATTGACTTAAGACTCCAGGAAAAACAAACCAGTGAAATATAACATGAACCTGGGAAGACATTCCATGTGAGACGTAAATAGATTATTTTTTAAATAACAGAGAAGATAAAACATCTGAAAAATACAAAAGGGGAATTCTAACCTTAAAATGACAGTAATATCAGAATGAGAAGACAGATTAAAAACACAAGCGAGGGCTTCCCTGGTGGCGCAGTGGTTGAGAGTCCGCCTGCCGATGCAGGGGACACAGGTTCGTGCCTCGGTCCGGGGAGATCCCACATGCCGCGGAGCGGCTGGGCCCGTGAGCCATGGCCGCTGAGCCTGCGCGTCCGGAGCCTGTGCCCCGCAACGGAAAAGGCAAAAGAAGTAAAAAACCCGCAAAAAAAAAAAAAAAAAAAAAAAAACACAAGAGAAGAAAAATAAAAAATTAACGAAATTTATTTCAGTATCTGGCACAGGCTAAGTACTTTTTTTTTTTAATAAATTAATTTATTTTATTTTTGGCTGCTTTGGGTCTTCGTTGCTGTGCGCGGGCTTTTCTCTGGTTGTGGCGAGCAGGGGCTACTCTTCATTGCAGTGTGCAGGCTTCTCATTGCGGTGTCTTCACTTGTTGTGGGGCATGGGCTCTAGGTGTGCGGGCTTCAGTATTTATAGCACGTGGGCTCATTTATTGTGTCTCTCAGGCTCTAGAGCGCAGGCTCAGTAGTTGTTGCACACGGGTTTAGCTGCTCTGCAGCATGTGGGATTTTCCTGGACCAGGGCTCGAACACGTGTCCCCTGCACTGGCAGGCAGATTCTTAACCACTGCACTGGCAGGGACGTCCACATGCTAAGTACTTAATGAATATTTATTACATGGTTGAATTAACTTTAAAAAAAAACTCATGAAACTGACAATTTAGCAAAAGTGATAGGCAGAAATCAATACCAAGATATATTCTGGTAAAAGTTTTCCAGTGAGTACCTTATAAATTTATACACACACACACAGAGTTCATTTTTAACAAGAGTCAAAGTCAAGATGTGTTCATATTTCTTTTCTGGGGCATTGATTAATGAGAAGGTCCATAGCTGTAGAATAATACCTTCAGAGTGCTCAGAAGAAAAGGATAAAACACTATTGATCAGCTTCTAAAAAGCCATTCCCAACTCTTCTCGTTAGCTACCTGAAATGTTGAGGCTGAGAAGCTTAAATAATTGCCCTCCTAGTCTTTCTTACAGTTAGGAGCGGATACCCAAACCTAATTCTGCTTCATGAAAAGGAAATAGAATTCTGCTTGGGGCACTTCTGAGAAAGCTTTTGGATTTCTGATAAAAGGGCACAGATTTGGCTGATGTGGCCCTTTCTTGTCTGTCTTGCTTTGAAATCATCCCTTGGACATTGTACTGGTTTCCTACCAAATGCCACAAAAAAACTTAGCAGCTAAAAACAACACAAAGGTATTATTTTACAGTTCTGGAGGTCAGAAGTCTGAAATAGGTCTAGCTGGGCTAAAAAAAAAAGAAAAAAAAAATCAAGATGTAAGCAGGTCTGTGTTCCCTCTGGAGGCACTGTTTCCTTGACGTCTCTAGTGCAACGTCCAGAGGCCACTGCATTCCTTAACTCATGAATTTCTCTATCTTTAAAGCCAGCAATGTTGGGCTGAGTTCTTCCCACTGACTCTCTTCTCTCTCCCTTTTCTACTTATAATCACTTGTGTGATTATATTGGATCCACCCAGACAATCCAGGATAATTCTCTCCATCTCCAGGTTAGGTAATTAGCAACCTTAATTCTATATGCAATCTTAATTCCCCACTGCCATGTGCACTCATATAATAGATTTCAAGGATTGGATGTGGATATCTTTGGGGACCATTATTCTGGTACCACAGACACGGTGGCTGGAGCTGCAGCAGCCATACTGGCAGCTGAGCCAAAGCCAGCAACCACATATACTGCTTGTTATATGGAAAAAAAAACCCAAAACCTGTAATTGTGATTTTTGTTACCTGCAGCTTCATACTTCTCTATTGAATATAGACTTAAATACTATATTCCCAGCTCAGGACCTATTCTTTTCACGAGGCAAGATAAGGTCATTCTCAGATCTGCAAATTCTTGGAACATTTACTACTGAAGTCTGTTTTCCAGCAAGACACACTGCAAAAGTACTCTGAACAATTAAGAGATGAATAAGCAACTTCATTCTTCATTATGAAAGCTGTGATTGAGAAAAAGTGGTTATAATCACTGAAACTAAAGTTGTAGGATAAATAAAATACAAAACAAAATACAAACCTGCAAATCACTAAACAATAAGAAGAGGAACATTAAGTAATTGAGAGTAATTATGGGAACAGAAGTAAAATATTCGATGTAAATATAAAAGAAAGTTTCTTTGAAAGGAGATTTTAAACTCCAGATTAGTATAATCCAAAGTATGAAAGGGAAATAGCAAAGATGGGGATGTCATCAGTGTTAACTTCCTTGACATCATCAAAGGAAGTCCATCGTTACTGTTGGCATAATTAGGTAAAAAGACTTCCAAATAGATAATCATGTAAGATTATCTTTAAAATAGGGTGTTAACCTTACAAACCATAGATAAAAGATAAAAGTAAATGGATATAGTTCATTCATGCAAAGGCAAAATATACAAAAGATAACAAGGAAGCATTAAAATGTGGAAAACATAATTAACGTGACAGATGTCAAAGCAAGTACACTGTCCTAATAAGCATAATGTTCTAGAACAATTTCCATGGTAAGTCAGTGGAATAAGTATGTTGTGAGATTTCTTCAGGTAGCAAGTAACAAAAAGTCTCTTTCACATTTTGTAATATACTTAAATAATGAATTGTTGTCTTTTGCATTTCTGGAAATATTTCTACAAATGAGATGGTATTAGGGGGGCACTTGACCCTTTAATTTCTCAAATAAAAATGGAACCATCAGTAACAGTACAAAATAATACTGTTAAAATTAAACATATAGTTTTGAAATATTTAAACCATGGAGTTTAAATACACTCTCTCTGTCTCTCTCTGTCTCTCTGTCTCTCTCTCTCTCTCACACACACACACACACACCCAGGGAAGGAGAACATTGCTATCCTTCCCACTGCCCACCTCTCCTCTTCTTCTACCCCTCTCTTTCCCTGCACCTTCACAGCCCAAGGAGAGATGCGAAAAGATGCTAATTTGTTTGCAAAATTGATTAGGCTCTTACAAGCAGTAATTTCAAAAGCTTCATCTGAGTCTTTGTGTAGCTAAAGCAGCAATCATGAAAAACGGTAAAGTTTAGAACTGAGCTCACTTTTTATTTATTATAAACCCAACAGGATGCAGTGTGAAAGGGGGAGATGATTAAAAAAAATCATGGGATAGTCACATTCAAATTCAACAAAAATATAGGCTTAAAGACTTTAACCACTTTAAATGAAAACATGAAATTGTTTATTTCCATGTTGGAAAATAGAGTACATTTCTTAACTGGATTATATTTATTCATCTCATTCAAAATAGATTAATGAAGTAGAGACATTTGACAGATAATGCAGAATGTTAAATAAAGCTAGTGGAAATTACAGAAATTTCCCATGTTAACGCTCATAAAATCCCTACAACAACACTAACTTCCCCTTTCTTCCCTCCAACAAATTTTTTAATTGCCTAGAAGGAGCTTTTCTAACACTGCTGTTCATAATAATGTAATTACTAATTTTATTATCGGCAAGGTGGGCTTTACTAATTGTTAGATAATTAGGTTTTTTTCTTCTTATAATTTTGTCCTGTACTTTTTATGAGAATTAATGTTTTGTCTTCTGAGTTGTGCTTTTCTGAATCACCACTACCTGTTGGATACTAGAAGAAAAAAAAAGGGGCATATTTATTTATCACTTTGGTTACAAGATGAAGAAGGAGAGTAGATTTAGTGCTACCCTGTATTATCCTGCTGGAGACTCCCCCAGAGTAAAGTAAATAACTCAAAGTATCCCCCCGAAGAGATATTAGAAAACCAGATTACTTTAATGCAGTATGTGTAAGAGGAATAGAAAAATGAGATATCCATGCTACATTCCTTGAAAAGAAAGGCAATACTTACTGTTGCTCAAACTAATCGTTCTACTTAGAGGGATTTTTCTCTCTTTTGTCATCTAGGTAACTCCTATTTAATTCTTAAAAATCTCAGCTGAAAGCCCAGAAATAAACCCTCACATATATGGTCAATTGATTTTTGACGAGTGCGCTAAGATCCTTGAAAGAGGAAAGGACAATCTGTTCAACAAATGGCACTGGGAAAACTGGCCAAAGACTGAAGTTGGACCCTTACCTTACATTATATATGAAAATTAAAATGAATCAAAGAACTAAACTTAAGAGCTAAAACTATAAAACTCTTAGAAGAAAACATTGGGGAAAATCTTTGTGACTTTGGATTTGGTAACGATTTCATGGACATGACACCAAAAGCCAGGCTCACACACACAAAGATAAATTGGACTGCATCAAAATTAAGAACTTTTGTATGTCAAGGGATAATATCAAGAAACCAAAATGATAATGTAAAGAATGGAAGAAAATATTTGCAGATTAAATATCTGGTATGCGTTTAATATCCAGAATATGTAAAGGACTCCTAAGACTCAACAACAAAAAACCCCAACAACCCAATTCAAAAATGGGCAAAGGATTTGAATAGACATTTATCCAAAGAATATATACAAATGTCCAATAAGCACGTGAAAAGACACTCAACATCATTCATCATTAGGGAAATGCAAATCAGAATCACGAGATACCACTTAATATTTACTAAGATGGCTATAATCTAAAAAATGGAAAATAAGTGTTGGTGAAGATGTGGAGAAATTGGACCTCTTGTGTACCTGCTGGTGGGAATGTAAAATGATGCAGCAGCAGCTATGGAAAACAGTTTGGCGGTTTTCTAAAAAGTTACACGTAGAACTACCACACGACCCAGCAATTTCACTCCTATGTATATACACAAAAGGATTGAGGGCTTCCCTGGTGGCGCAGTGGTTGAGAGTCCGCCTGCCGATGCAGGGGACACGGGTTCGTGCCCCGGTCCGGGAGGATCCCACATGCCGCGGAGCGGCTGGGTCCGTGAGCCGTGGCCGCTGAGCCTGCGCGTCCGGAGCCTGTGCTCCGCAACGGGAGAGGCCACAACAGTGAGAGGCCCGCGTACCGCAAAAAAAAAAAAAAAAAAGGGATCGAAAGCAGGAACTAGAACAGATGTTCACAGCAGCATTATTCACAATAGCCAAAAGGTAGGAACAAGCCAAGTGAACAGATGAACAGATAAACAAAAGGTAGTATATGCATATGATGAAATATTATTCACCCAGAAAAGGGAATGACACTGTGACATATGCTACCAGGATGGACCTTGAAAATACTACGCTTAGGGAAATAAGCCAGATATAGAAGGACAAATGTTGTACAATTCCAGTTTTATGAGGTATCTAGAGGTGGCAAATCCACAGAAACAGAAAACAGAATAAAGGCTGGCAGGGGCTGGGAGGGAGGGAGGAAGAATTATTGCTTAATAGGTACAGATTTTTGTTGGGGAAGATGAAAAATTTTGGATATAGATAGTGCCGATGGTTACACAGCATGGTGAATGTATTTAATGCCACTGAATTGTGGTTAAAATGATAAATGTGAAGTTATGTATATTTTATAACAATAAAAGAATCTCAGCTCACAGATGGCTGTTTCAGGGAAAACTTCTGAAATCCTATTATACTCACAGAAGACTATGCTTTCTCTTTCATCACTTTTATCCTACTTTGTAAATATGTATTTATTTGTGTAGTTTTTGAGGAATGTCTTTCTCTTCTCCAGGACTGTGTGATCCATAATGATTTCCACGTCAGGTTTGCTAACTTATCTCCCAGCAGTGTCTAGCCCATTGAACTAATTTGGTATAAACGTTTTTATTGAATTAATTTTTCCAGTATTAAGGAAGGAAACTAAAATACAATCTTGAGTACCACATGCATCGCAATTACCTAAACCTTTCCTAGCCATGACATTTATAGAGCTGACTAATTTTAATAGGTCATTTAAAAATATAATTTGACAAATGTGGCATGACTATGCCACACACAAATGCAGAGAAAGAAGTCTAATTATTCTATTGTTACATCACATAATTATCCATGATCAAATTGTTGTCGAAGGGATAATTATTCCTAATGGTCTCCAAGAGCTATCATTTTCTTTAATCGGAATTTGGTAGGGATTAAGTGATTCGGAAGGGACACGGCAGTACATTCTGAGTTTAGGTGATTCATCTGAAGACTGATAATCATGGTAAGCAAACAAAGTTTCCTCTGAGAATCTACATGTCTTGTAACAGGCTTCAAATAAATTAACAGAGTGAGAAATATGATGGACTTATATGCCTAATAACTGGCAATACATTTTCTTGCAATTATTAATAGTTCAAGGAATGAACAACAAAAAAGTGAGGTTTGCTCCTGTTTTTACTTTTCTTTTCTCATTTGACTAGAAAGTTTAAGATTTTAGAATAGCTTCTTTGGTGAATGATTTAGATTCTGAATACCTGGCAGAATATTGACAAAATGTATTCTGTAAGCGTATTTAAAAACCAATTCTCCTAGTCAAAAGCGTTTTCTTCTTTTAGTAGTAATGATAGCGGTGGTGAGGCTGGTAGATTCAGCGCTACTTACAATGGGAAATTTCTCTAGTTCACGTTAACTATATTGAAGTTATTTTACTATGTGCCTATTCCTTCCTAATCTGCTTTGTTATTAATAAGTGTATTCTCCAGTCGTGTAGCTTAGTCTATCTTTCCAAATAGAAACAAGTTCATGTCTTTGTAAATAAATGATTAAGACTGTTTTTGTTGGGACTCCGATAAGTTTGTGTATGCTTCTGATGTGTCTTTCTCTGTGATCTAGGGTTTTTCCATCTGTTAAATGCCATTGAATAGTTTCCAAAAAAGGCTGCTAAGAAATTGGTTGGCAGACAACAACATTCAAGCAGTAGAAGTTAGTATAACATGACAGAGAATGTTTGGGGTTTTTTTCCTCTTAGCAGCTGGTTTGAAAATCCTCCTTAGGGAAAGCTGTTCTGTTGTGCTGTGTTTGGAGGAAACGTATTGCTAAGCTCTCTGGGGTAAGAGCAATTGCAACACGCCATGCTCAAATACAGCAGGTTGCTCCCAAGCTGCCCCCTATATCCAGGGCTTAAATCAGGTGGGCTGTCACTGCTGTCACTTTTTTTTCTTTTTGGCTATTATCTGCACATGTAAATTTGAGTATAGAGACATGGGCAGGGCTGAATTGCTTTACATAATAAAGGGGTGAGTGTTTGGGGGTTTGTATTTAATTATTTTTAAAATAGCAATTAGATGTCAATTTCAGGATACGAAAGGAAAAAAGAGAGCTGTAAAAGGAAATCACGCTTTCTTCTCAATAAAATGTACTGGTCAAAGATGCAGCTGTCAGCAACACTACTTCCTGTCTCTGGCTTCATCACGGAGGGTGGGGTGGGTCATGACAACAGGGGTGTTGGTGGTGGCCTCACAGCTGGATCTCCACAGGCTCCTATCCTACCAAAAGGAGGGTATATCATGGTCATAAATGTTACTCTACCTCGGGCAGGACACTTATGTTTGTTTCCCAGGAGTCTTATGGGAAAATCCATTAAGGATTTAAAAAAAATTTTTTTGGGCTGCGCCACGGGCATGTAGGATCTTAGTTCCCTGACCAGGGATTGAACCAGTGCCCCCTGCATTGGAAGCGCGGAGTCTTAACCACTGGACCACCAGGGAAGTCCCAACGATTATTTTTGTCTTATTTAAAATGTTAAAGGATAACTTTCTTTCTAATCTACTAATGAAGCAAAATTGTAAGCAAACCAGATCCCTGAAGAAACTATTGGCGGATGAAGGCGTGTATCTTTAATAAAAGGATGCAAAGAACCTGAGTTACCGTTCTTTAGATCACGGTCATAGGCTGTTAGTACCTGTGTTCCTTTTTGTAAAATGTAAAAATCACCATAGAGCTTTGCCTGGCGGGCCAGTTGAAGATTTTCATGTGCACTCTGAGATAGAAGAAGGATCTGGGGAAATAAAAAAGACACAGTAACGCCGAAGGGAGAGAATTCAGCGGGGAGGAGTCGGGTGATGAGTTCCGCCTCAACATCTGCAACTAGATGTAACCTGTGTCACCTCCTGGTCAAGAAGCTTAATAGGCAGATGTACTTCATCTATGATCTCTTTTCTTTTTACTGACTTGATATAAATGAGTAGAAGGATCTTGGAAATCACACTTTTTAAAAGGCAGATGAGAAAAATAACAACTCCATGGTCTCTGAAATATTCCTTCGAGAGGTGATTGCCATCAACCAGGAATACCCATTTAGGACTTTAATGGGTATTAGAGTTTGCTTGTTACAGCCATGAAGGTTACCCTGGTATCCTCTGGTGGTTTATGAAATCAGAGGTTGTTCATGTGGATGCAACAGTCCAAGGATCAGAGAAGGCAGCTATCTGATTTTTAGCAGACAGAACAGTGGTTTGAGTGGGACATACTTGAAAACTAACATGTGAGCCACTGTTCCAGGGTTCTTCCCATTATGTGTATGTCGCAGGGAAGGCAGGAAAAGAAAGCATTGAATAACCCAAAACATGGCTGCCTCGGTCCTTGCTTCCATCGCTGGTCATGAAGTCTAAATGAACAGTCATTGCACCCTTCTTATATGCACCCCATCCTGCACCAGATTCCACTTTCCCTTTACCCTCCACCAGCATCTCAGCAAGACAGAGTTCTTTTTTGGTTGGATGAATCACACCTTCATTCCCAGCGGATCTGAGCCTGGGGGGTCCTGGCTTCACTGGGATGCTGCAGTTTTCATTATCTAGGAATACTGGACAGAGGAACACTACAAGGCATCCCAGGGGATGCTCTGGGTTCTAGGCATAGCCTTGCTCGACACCATTATGCAACAGCTCCCAGACTTCCCTTCGGTCACAGGGATCATTCACTCAAGTTAACATAGTGAATATATGTCAAAAACATGTACCCTTTATTGCTAAACTTTTCCCCACGTGCTTTTTATCTTTTTTATGTGTTTGATTTTTTTTGGGGGGGGGGTCTAATTTTTGCAGCTTTTCTCCTGAAATTTTCATTTAAGTAATAGTTTTTTACTTCCAGTGACTCTCTCGTTGATTTTTTCATTTTATCCTTTTGTTAATCAGTGAGTACAACATATCCTCAAACTTTTCTGAAAAGAAAAAAGAGACTTAGAATTCAGTTAAGGTCCCTGTCTTTGCCCTTGATGGAAGAAATGTTCACATATTAAGGTACGGGGAAGTCATTCTGGCTTACACATAATTTGGCTTGAACATCATGCTAACTAAAACAGCCTGTCTTATGGCCTGTCAAACATACATCGTATATCTGCTTTAACCATTAAAGGAAAGAGTGTCGCTCATCCAGTTATGCAGAGCGTTAAGTTGCAGTTCACTGCAGTCACCCACGACAGTGTGCCTTGAGGGGCATTCAGGCTGGGAAGAACAGAACGGAGCGTCTATTATTTGGATTTACAGGCTCTGGCTCCTACAAAGTTAAGATGCATATCTAAGGAAGAATCTCAGTGACCTCCGATTCTTGCATCTTCCCATACAAAGCAAAACACTAAAATCATTAACTTGAGACCTTTGTGATCATCAGTAATCTTTCACAGAGATGTATGCTTGACTACGGGTATTCCCCAGCTGAAAGAATTCAAGTGTATACTGGCTCTTCTCCTACCTCTTTGGAACCGTCCCCTCAAAGCTACTGAGAGGCTGTTTCCCAGACTATAGTCCTCAGTTTAGACTGAATAAAACTCTCTTTTATTCTTATTATAGATTGTTTATTTGTGTCAACAGCCTGAACTATCTCTGTTTCCTCTGGAGTCAATATTCCGTTTCATTTGGTCTTTTCCTTTATATTACTACATAAGGAAGAGTAATTAATAATACCTGTTATAACAATCCCCCAATTCTTAGTGCTTTAACCCTGCAGAAGTTGTGTGTTGTTTGTTTGTCTTGTTTAGTTTTCTCTTCACCTAAAGGCCAGTGCGTATCTTTCTGGCCAGGAGGCTCACCTGTACAGCTATTCTATGAGGGGTAACCCTGAGATCCAGGACATGGCTAACCAAAGCTTCTCACCGTTGCCACAACAGGTGAGGTGGAAGAGCACATGTGGGAGATCCTGCGTGTGGGGCCAAGCCTGGAAACGGCATATGTTTCTATTCACATTCCACTATTCAGAACTAGCTGTCTGGCTGCATCTAGATGCAAGGGGTGTGTAAAATGTAATTTTCCTGGCCTCCCAAGAGGTTACTAAAATGGTTTGATGAATCTGTAGCATTGTCTTTGCCACAGCTGTTTTTCTTGAAAAACCAAATGTCTACTGATACTCAGTGGTCCAATCATGTTCATGAAATAAACATAAATTGCCTATAACTGACTACATTTCCTCTGATAGTGTGGCCTCTCTCCTGCATAAGAAGACTGCACACGCTCTGTGTGGGTGTGGTGTGTGGACTGCCAGGCTTTAAGGTAAGCGAGCTGGCAACCTCTTCTAGAAGCCATTGCCCCTCGTAGGTTGACAGTTTAATTCCTCTGAAAGGTATTTTTCCAGCTTCACGTTATAGACATTTTCCTTAAACACATTCATACGTGCAGAGGTCAGAAAGGAGGGGCTCTGACTCAGCAGCCAATGAACATGTAGTTCTTAAACCCATTGTCTTGCATTAAGTTCTTTCTCACGCTCTGACTACATGCCTGTGGGTGTAAGGAACTCTGTCCACAGCTGCTGTAGCCCTGCCTCAGCTGCTGCTTTCTCCTTGAGTGGTGCTGAGCCATGTCTCTACTCACTCTCATTCATATATCAATTTGGCTGGAGCCATCTTTGATCTTTCAGAAAATCTTGCTTTGCTAGTATTTTCCTTCCAGTGTTCAGCAATCATACTAATTTCTTCACTTTTATGCTCTTTACCAAAACTTATATTTCAATAGTTTGTTGCCTTTTTTGGGGGGACCAAAGGGAGATAAATGATTTTCTTCAAACTATCATCTTGAACTAAAAGCTCTGTGTTTTTCACTTTGCAATAAATGATTTTTCCATGCCTATATAACTATTTTCTGTATCATTAAATAGTCTCCTAAAACAAGTTATGATATGTGAAAAATATTTCATTTTATAGAATACTTCTATACAGGGATATAGGATACAGGGATACTTCCTGTGAATTGTATCCCTCCCCTTTGAAGTCCCAAACAACTTTCTCTGGTCGAATATTTAACTTATTTCAGTATTGTTTTTGACAATTATAAACAACCCTGCAATTGACATTCTCGTACCTGGGATGTTAAATGTCTGATGATTTTCTTAGATCAAATTCCTTGAAGTGGACTCACTGACCCAAAGATCTTTTGCATTTTGATGACTTTATGTATGTATACCAAATTGCCCTACTGAAATACCATACTTTCTTATAAGCCCATCAGCAGTAGGTCTTATCATTTAAAAAAATATTTGCCAATTTATTTTTACCGCTAGCACTTACTAACTGGGTGCCTTCATTTCCTCAACTGTAAGATATGGTCTAGGTATTAGAGTCTTGTAAAGGTTAAACAGATACTTCAGGGCTTCCCTGGTGGCACAGTGGTCGAGAGTCCGCCTGCCAATGCAGGGGATATGGGTTCGTGCCCCGGTCTGGGAAGATCCCACATGCCGCGGAGCAGCTGGGCCCGTGAGCCATGCACGCTAAGCCTGCGCATCCGGAGCCTGTGCTCCGCAACGGGAGAGGCCACAGCAGTGAGAGGCCCGCGTACCGCAAAAAAACAAAAAAAACAACATATACTTCATACATGCCTATCACAATCTAAATATGCAGTAAATTTTGTTTAAAAAATAATGAATTATTAAGAAAATAAAAGAATCAGCTGCCTGCCTCTCAAAATCATTATGAGGATTAAATGAGATAATATACGTAAAAATACACAGAAGTCACTGAGGGGGAGTGGATAATGTGACCCCCAAATATGCCACTTTGCCACGTGGATTGTTTTGGGCTGATGACAATCAAGGCCTAACAGACTCAGGAAGAGGTGTTTTGGTTTGTTTGGTTGACACCTCCCTTAAATGCCTAAAAGAATTTAGATATAGGGCCTCTACCAGGAAGAGAGCTAATACCAGAGATAACTTTTTATATCAGAAAGACTTAGCTGCAGGGCATGGCAAACATCTGCTCTTCCCGTCTTCCTGTGAATGTATCCCTCCCCTTTGAAGTCCCCAAACCCCTACCTGCTTCACCTTTGCTCAGGAAGGCATATAAACCTCAGTTGCCTTACTGTCTTAGAGCCTCTTATCTTTGGGGTTCCTGTATGTATGAAATTTATTTTTCTTTCTCCTGTGAATCTGTCTAATGACAGTTTAATTGCTGGACCAGCCAAAGAACCGAGAATAGAAGAAGGGAAAAGATTTCCTCCCCTTCAAGGTATACATGGAGTATTTAAATGGTAAGTATTATTGTTCTCTCTCCTTCTAATCCAGGCCTCTTGAATGCAAGAGTAATCTAAACCCCCAGGCCCTAGCTAGGACACAGGGGAAACAAGCACATCACGCGGAGAGCTTTGGGCAGGTGGTCTGATTGACCCACTACTGAAGATGATCAAAGAGACCAACAGAGGATTGGCCTTGGGGAATTTATTTCCCCTGGCCCAAGCATTCAGATTTCCTTTTAATTACAGACTTATTGGAACATCTGTGTGTGACCAATTTATCCACAAGACTGTCATCATCTGCTCCCTGTACACCACCCCTGTGGCTAAGTGATTTTCTGCTCAGTCCCATTCCCACCGAGTCTTTATATGAATACAACCCAGGTACGGAGAGGACACATTTCTGGTTCCCTCAAGAGCTCTGGGGGTTTTGATCACAAGTTGGCAGGAAGGAAGGGACAGAGCTTTGAAAAAAATAAAGAAGAAAGACCTAGCTTAATACACATTGTGGGTATTTAAAGGGATAACCATGAATATGGAAAGGTGAATATTACAATTATTAGAAAGTTAGGTTCCATATATACACTACCAAACTTAAGGTAGATAGCTAGTGGGAAGCAGCCGCATAGCACAGGGAGATCAGCTCGGTGCTTTGTGACCACCTAGAGGGGTGGGATAGGGAGGGGGGGAGGGAGGGAGATGCAAGAGGGAAGAGATATGGGAACATATGTATATGTATAACTGATTCACTTAGTTATAAAGCAGAAACTAACACACCATTGTAAAGCAATTATACTCCAATAAAGATGTAAAAATAAATAAATAAAATAAAATCACCCCCAGAAAAAAAAAGAAAGAAAGAAAGTTAGGTCCAGAAATTATAGGACAAAGAGAACTTGGGTTGAACAAGTGAAACGATTGTCCAGAGGTGCCTCTGCCTTGACTCTTTCTATAGATTTAGGATCTTTGGGATGAAATGCTGGCTACACAGAATATTTTATATTAGGAGCCTTGTTTTCTTCTCCCTCTGTTCTTTTCCCTCTGTTCTTCCTGTCCTGGAGTACACCCTCATCTGTTAAAAGCAGCCATTGTTTCACATCAACGTTCAGCTCTACAATACATTTGATTATGAATAATTGTCACTAGACCCACTCAAGCAGTCCTTGTGTCCTACATCTGTGCCCTGAAATCAACTCTGAGCACGGTCCATGTGTTGTCTTACGAAGTCAGTGAGCGAGGCAAGTGTCTGAAACAAGGATGTCCTGTCTGAGTCTATATCAATCAGGTTATGCATTCTTCTGCTGGTAAGAGATGTTAAATGATCATGGCTTTAAAAACACCCAGTCTTTAAAAATTTGCATAAAAGGAGCACAGAGTGAGGCAGTCTAGAGCTGGTAAAAAGGCTTTGAGGTGATTTTGGGCAAGACAGAATTTTCTCTTTCACATAAAAGCATGAATGTAAGTAGTGCAGGGCGGTTGTAGAAGCTGCATGGTGATCTAGGACCCAGAAGGACTTTTGGCTTTGTACTTCCTAGAGTACCGATAACCCAAGATTGAGTGAAAGACATCCCACTGAGGTACCAAGAAGCAGAATAGAGGAAGGGGGAAAGAATGGACACAGTGATTTCCTTTCAGGACTTTTAGTGAAAGCCGCACACAACACTGGACCTTACATAACATGGCTTCTCTCTTGGGTGTGCGTGTGTGTGTTTTCCATGTGGTGACACAGCCTTCTACTGTAGAGCTTGCCTCAGCTACTTCACCAGGACCTGAGGGATGGTTTGGAGGAGAACTGGAGGAGGGAGACCCTATCACTAATATCTTACTGATGGCTTTATTCATCCATTAGCAGGACCACACCTCACCTTAACTTCTTACTTTTCAAAATCTTTAGGGAAGGACGGAGCTTTACTTCTCCAAAGACCACACCCTAGCAATGCAGGAATGCCTAGGTTACTCTAAACGTTCACTTTGCTTCCATCAAGCATTGGGTCGTATCAAATGTCCTATTTATGTCTTTATGGGTAGAGAGGTATTACAAGTAAATATACTTCCAATACAGACAGATATTTTAATGAGTAAGGCTTCACAGACATACTCAGATACTATGCCCATTGTTTTTTTACCACTGTGATCAAATGAAGTAATGACATCTTTAGGAGACTTCCAGCTTAAGGAAAAAAAAAAAAGTGGAGGAAGGTTCTTTATCAAAGTGCATATCCCTAGGCCCTTTCTGAGCCCTGAGTAGATCTGCTACTGACTGCCTCTTATGCCTCATTAAATCAGCTGGTAGTCCTCAGACAATGTTCCTAGAAATTTTGTTTTTTTCCTTGGTGTAACCTTCACTGTATGTTTTTTCCTAAATTCCACATACGCACATAGTGGATATCTTCTATCTAGATTTGTGTGTGTGTATATATATGTGTATATGTGTGTTTGCTTGTCTTGTTTTATTATAACCAGCTCTTCAAGCAATTTGTTTCTCTTGCTATGTTCTTAGAATCTTGTTTTATTTCTAGAATCATAGACTCTACAATCATTCAAAGAGTAGGCGTGTATGTACTTAATAACATTTTTTTAATGAACTGCATTTGCAGAGATATAAGGTCATCTAATCCAATCTTTCATCCACTGGCTGTAGGAGGTTCTGAGGGTGTCTCCTGACCATCCAGCCTAGCGGGGAGCATGTTATCTACAACAATGTCTGGCACAGAGTACGCACTCAATAACGTTTGTTACAATTATCATTATCTTTGTACTTGATTAAACTTACCTTGGAAATCTTTTCTTTCTCATATGCCTTGATCCCGTCACAACTTTTCCTGTGAGCATATCTGGCTTTGCTTAGAGGCCCTTGTTTCGCAGAATCACCTGGGAATCCTGAAATTCTCAGTTTCTGTGAAATCCCCTTTGTCTTTCAAATATCTGAAATGTATATGTTAACAGAAAACCCAATTTTGTGGTTCTTTTGTCTCCTCAACACTCTTGTGAAGAGGAAAATTTAAAAGAAATTTCATCTCTTGCCTCCGATCCTAGCGTTTTCTTGTTTCTCTCTCCATGGGGGAAGCAACATCAACCACTCGCATTGCCATGGTTCTTCACCACCACAACGAGCTTCGGGAGACAGACTGCCTGGCTGGGTCTCTTGTCTCAACTACTTGCTAATCTTGTGACCGTGGGCAGAATCATCAAACTCATCTGTGCCTGGGCTTATCTGCAGAGAGGGGGCTGATAGCTGCAGCATAGGGTGTTTGTCAGGATCAAGCTGTTTCAACACTATGAACAGCACCCAAGGAAGAGTAAGCACTGGTAGACATTAGGGAGGGAGAAATGCATACCTCTCTGCACAACAGCGACGTGAATCTGCTGCCCTCACTCTATGCCGGGGAGTAACATAGTGCAGACAGTGAAACGCAGGAGCTTTGCAGTCGGTCAGCTTTGCAGTAGGTGGAGCCCAGGTGTCGCCGGTGTGGTGTGAGCTGGGGCACGTGACTTAGTCCCTCCAAGCCTCAGTGCCCTCATTGGTTAACTGGGACAAATCCCAACCACCTGTCAGGATGGTGGAGCTTTACCTTAAGGGTGATAAGATGTGAAAACAACTTGATTACACCTGGACACAGCAAATCTCAAAATACGTTATCCGTTAGAAAAAAGAAATTGCCCATTCCTTATATCTCTTTAGTCCACTCATTTTTAAAACTTGTTTGGGGAATTTCTTTATCATTTATTTTCAACTGGCACATGAATTTTACTGTTATTTTTATAAGACACTTTTTAAAGTGACTCTTTACTTTCCTGAAACTTTTCCAAACGGCTTGTCTCAACTTCCCTCAGTAAAAGATAACACAGTTATAATCTAGTACATACCTTTGAACACAGCAAGATTCTAAAGGGAGCTCTCAATGAAGTTTTCTCACATCCTCACTGCTCTTTGTAATGTCATCAAAAATAGAGATATGGGAACATATGTATACGTATAACTGATTCACTTTGTTATAAAGCAGAAACTAACACACCATTGTAAAGCAATTATACCTCAATAAAGATGTAAAAAAAAATAAACAAACATACCTGACCGGTCAAATAATTGTTCCTATTGATATGACTCATCACAAGTCTTGCATTTGGAATCTTAGGGTGTGTGTGTGAAAGAAAGCGTGTGTGTGCGTGGTCTCTCCCCTCCTGAACTTGATTTTCCTGCTTTGAGACACCTTGCTCTAGGAATGACGGCAAGGAGACACCCTGGTTCCCCTTATGACTTTCCCTGAACGGCTCTGCTTTTCGCTCCCTTCCCCAACCGTCTCCATATCCCAGTGAACCACACCCAGAGCTCAGGGCAGCACCCTTTCTCCTTGGCTGCTTTGACTTCATTCTTATTAGCCATCCCGCTGGTAGCACCCAGTCTCGTCCGCAATGTGTTCATATTATGCAGTTGGTGTCTGCTCTGTTGCACATACTGTTTTTTTCCCTTAACGTTTTTCTAGATTCACAGCTTTGCCTATCGAGTCCTCCTCTTTCAATACTGTTCCTCCTACTTTTCTCTCCCACTGAGAGCTCCCCCAAACCAGCATTATAAGAGGTAGGGGGTGGGTGGGACTGACCTTACTTTGGGGCATTTCTACCACCCTTCCTCTGCTCCTCGTTATTTTAAGTCTTTCCCTTTTATGTCCACAGCCCTCCTGAAATCTATAGCTTAGCAACCTCTGCTGACCCATTTGAACATCCAAAGATGATTCAGTAACTGATTCATGTCCTGGCATTCATTAATGAGCACAGTCTATCTGTTGAGTGACCCCCCAAGAGCTTAGACCTCACACCACTTGGGCCAAACACTGAGTGTCTTCATCTTACCAGACAGTTCTTTCTCAACATGTTTTCTGTCAGCATTTCCATGTTCCACGTATTCCTCTCCCTCTCCTGGATCGTTCACTCACACCATTCCTTCTCTGACTTTCACGTATTTATCCCTCACTGGGCGTCCAGACTTCCCGTCAATCTGAAGTACTCAGGCACCTTTTTTGATGTTGTTCTCAATAGGGTATTTATTATGACCTGAAGAAAAAAAAGATGGAGTTTGAGTCTAATGACTGTAATTCACTTAGTTACCTGCTCAAAAGTTTAGTGAGAGTTGGGCTCCTTCAGTTGTACTCAATACACATCACACAAATACATCTACCTCAAGAATACAACACTGACGATCAAACGAAGGCTTTCTCGACACTTCCCTCTCCTGCTTTATTCCCACAAATAACCATTATTATCAATCCGGTGTGCGTTTTTCCAGCCCTTTTTCTCTCTATACATTTGAATCTCTTATCAAAATACGCTACACGCATGTCTAGTAGGTACCCGGTTACAACTGGTTGGATGAATGCACATGTAGATGTGTGTGTGTGTGTGTATACGAGTCAACTGCTTTGCACATGGGATTGTCAATGTGTTTTGATATAAGTCGTATTGCTTCATACATATTATTTGGCAGCCTTCTTTTTTTACTTAACAGCGTATCTTGGGAATATTTCCACCACATATTGCTCTATTTTGTTCAGCAATACTGCTGCATAGCATAGTATGTTATAGATATTTATTTGTCCATTACTATACTGATGGGTATTTACGTTTTTCCTATAGTTTGCCATTTATAAACAATGCTATCACATAAATCCTGACAGAATTTTCTGCCTACTTGTACATATATTTTTATGGAATTGTTTCTTTGAATTGTTGAGTAACATGTTATGTGCATTTTTAATAAACGTTGCCAAATGGCCTTCCACAAAGACTGAGCTTACCTTCCAGCTGTGCGGGAGAGTCTGTATTTCCCCACATGCTCCCCAGCGTCGGATATTATCGATTCTTTTGAGTTTGCCAATCTGATGGGTGAAATGGTGTTTTACTTAAAAAAATTCACGTTTCACTGAACTTTAGTTAGATTAAGCATTTTTCATTATGTTTATTGGCCTTCTTCACTGCAAATCTATCCTTTAGACATTTCTAATTCTTTTTCTCCTGGTTTAGAGGAAGAGATCCCCCTCTCTTCGTGCCCCAGAATTAATTTCCTCAGGCTTCCCTTGTTTCTCAATTAACTTCTCTCTTAGCATCTTCAATTTTCCCGTCTTCACAGATTTACTCCTCTTGGCTTTCAAACATAATCAGATACAATTATCGTGGGATGAGACTTCATTCAACTGTATCGTTCCCTTGAACTCCTGCCTTGTTCTCTGCACCCCTGTGCTCGACAGATGAATGCTTCACATCTGCTCCTCTAATCAATGATACCAGTGAGTTCACTCAGTCCTAATTTGGTTGACCTTGTTATGTCCTTTTAAATCCCATTGCCATCTCTCTCTTTTTTTTTTAATTTATCTTACTTGGTTGTGCCGGGTCTTAGTTATGACAGGCGGGTTACTTTAGTTGCAGCTCACAGGCTCCTTAGTTGCAGCAGGCGGGCTCCTGAGTTGTGGCAGGCAGGCTCCTTAGTTGTGGCAGGCAGGTTCCTTAGTTGAGGCTAGCTGGCTCCTTAATTGTGGCAGGTGGGCTCCTTTAGTGGCAGCTCGTGGGCTTCTTAGCTGCAGCTAGCTGGCTCCTTTGTTGTGACAGGCGGGCTGCTTTAGTTGTGGCTCATGGGCTCCTTAGTTGCAGCATGCGAACTCTTAGTTGCAGCATGCATGTGGGATCTAGTTCCCTGACCAAGGATCGAACGTGGGCCCCCTGCATTGGAAGCGCGGAGTCTTATCCGCTGCGCCACCAGGGAAGTCCCCACCATCTCTTTTTGGTCAGCATGTTCTCTTAGCTGCCAAGACACCTTCCCATTTTTCTTCTTACCTCTAGGATTACCTTCTTTCTTTCTCAAGCATTTTTTCCTTCTTTGCCAAAAAGCATGAATTTTTAGCCTTTCCTGTTTTTGGACCTTTGCGCTTTGCCTTCACCTGTTACTTTAGAAATCTTACCCATTCCCAAAATTTTAACTGTTATCTCCATGTAACTAACTCTCAAATCACTATCACTAATCCTGATGTCTCATTAAAAACCCAGTCTTTCACTTGTGCTTTTCCCCTTGAATTGGACCACTGTAACTTCAAGATCAGAGCACTAGGGCTTCCCTGGTGGTGCAGTGGTTGAGAGTCCGCCTGCCGATGCAGGGGACACGGGTTCGTGCCCCGGTCCGCGAAGGTCCCACATGCCGCGGAGCAGCTGGGCCCGTGAGCCATGGCCGCTGAGCCTGCGCTCCACAACGGGAGAGCCCACAAGAGCGAGAGGCCCGCAGATCAGAGCACTGAATTACACTTATTATTCCCCTCTCTCCCAAACCAATCGTTGCGATTTTACCAATTTTTATAGGTAACAAGAGAAAGAAAAGATTATTTTCTAAGTAGCAGAATTCTCCCTCAGTAGAGATTTGTTTTGTCTACTAGATACTTTGATGAGTTCCTTCCGGTGAAGGGGGCTAGGTGAGAGGGTAACATCTGAAAGGATCAAGCTTACATAAAAAGTGGTGGTCATGAAACTAATTTCCAAATGGGGCTGATCTGCTATTACACTTTTGTTTGCTGGATATTCTCTTCAAGAGCTGAATTGTTTGGGACGATTCAGGATGGAACAACTCAGGATGGGAGTGGCTGTGGAAAGAAAGGGAAGGGAAAAGGCAGCTAGCGTCCAGAATGGAAATTTGGCCAAAGAACAGACGTGCTTAGGAAGGATTTCATGAAGCTTTCCACTTGGTGTAGAATGACAGATTGACAATATTTTCCCTTCAGCACCCTAAAGATGTCGCTCTGCTGTATCCTCACTTGTACTGTTTTCATCAAGAAATCTTTTGTCTTCCTTGCTTTGTTCCACTGTATAAAATATGTCGTTATTGTCTGGCTGCTTTTAAGATCTTCTAACAATAGTTTTGAGCAATTTGATTGTGGTATTCTTTGGTGTGTGTGTGTGTGTGTGTGTGTGTGTGTGTGTGTGTGTGTGTGTTTCTTGTCCTTGTCAGACTTCTTGGATTTGTGGATTTAGAATTTTATCAAATTTGGAAATTTTTCAGTCGTGACTTCTTCAATTTTTTTTCTTTCTTCTCATCTCTTTCCTCTTCTTCTGGGACCCCAATTACATTGGGACACTTGAAGTTGTCCTATAACTCTGGATGGTCTATTTACTTTTCAAAAACTCTATTTCATCTCAGCTTGTTTTTAATGCTTTACCTTCAAGTTCATTAATATTTTCTTCTGCATTGTCTAATCTGCCATCAATCTCAGACAATGTATTTTTTTCATCTCAGACATTATAGTTTTCCTCTCTAGAAGTTTGATTTGAGGCTTTAAAAAATATCTTCTATGTCTCTACTTAACATGTTCAATCTTTCCTCTAGCGTCTTGGACATATGGGACACAGTTATAACAACCATTTTTATATCTTTATCTTCTAATTCTAGTATCTGTGTCAGTTCTGGGTTAGTTTTGATTAATTCATTATTCTTCTCATTATGAATTATATTTTTCTGCTTCCTTGCATGCCTGGTAATTTTTTATTGCATGCTGCACATTGAATTTTACTTTTGTGTTGGAATTTTTATATTCCTATACATATTCTTGAGCTCTGTTTTAGAACTCTGTTTTAGAAGTTACTTGGACGCAATCTGATTTTTTTTATTGTCTGGCTTTAAATATTTGTTTGGTGGGTCGAGAGCAGCATGGAGTCTAGGGTTAATTATTTTCCACTCCTAAGTCAAAACACTTATAAGTTCTCTCCCCGATGCCGCGTGAATTTTAAGTGTTTTCAGTCTGGCTGGTGAGTATATACAATATTCCCGGCCCAAAGTGAAATTCAGGTCCTGATTTTTTTCATCCTTTTGGGTATTTTTTTAATCCTTTTCCCAGCTTCAGATAGTTTCCTCACGTCTATGCTCTGATCAGTGCTCTGCTAAATACTAGAGGTGGACCCTCTGGAGAGGGTCTAATTTTTTTTAAATTGGATGTCAGATATTTGAATTTTATGTTGCTACATTCTGGGATATTTGTACCTCTTTGAAAAATTCTGAACTTCGTTTTGCGACACAGTTAACTTCTATGGAAACAATTTGATATTTCCAAGTCTTGCTTTGAAGCTTTGTATGTTGTGTCTAGAATAGCCTTTAGTCTAAAGTTAACTTGCCTCCACTACTGAGGCAATACTCTTCTGAGAATTCTACTCAATGCTCTCAGCTCTTGCTGGCGGAAACATCATCTATTTCAAGCCCTATGTGAGCTCTGGGATGGTTCTGCCTGATCGTTTCCAGTAGCATTTCCCTACCTGAAAGTAGTTTCCTTATATGCGTGTACTTATCAGAACAGCCAAGGCATAACTAGGAGCCTCTGCAGATTCTAGGGCTCTTTTTCTTTGCAGCTTTCCTCTCACTGCCCTGGAGTTTTAGCCACTTTGGCCTCTTTAAACTCCGAACTTGAGTCTTCTCAACTCAGAGAGACAGAAAGTTTCTATTTTTCACCACTGCTACCTGAAATATTTCTCAAGATAGTAAGCTGGGGCCATCACAGGGTCGCTTCATTTGTTTCACTTGTCTCAGGGATCCTTGTCTCGTGCCACCTGTTGTCCAATTTCTAAAAACTATTATTTCATATATTTTGGATATTTAGTTGTTTTGAGTTGGAGGATAGATCCAATCCCTGTTACTTTATCATAAATTCCTTCCATATATTGATATTTAAGCTTTAGGGAATTTTATTGTAACTGATCTTCTTGCATTATTTTCCACTCCCCCTAAACTAATCTTTCTCTGTTCTTCACTTATGTCCTGTGCTTTTAGCCTCTGTACCTTTGCTTAATCCATTCCTCCCTTCCTGATTTTTGCTCTCATCTTTCTCAGCCTAAAACTCTATGCCAAACTCAGAGTCTGTCTCTTACATGAAAGTTACACTGATCATGGTAACTAGAAGTAATCTCTTTCTTGACCAAAGTTTTTTTTTTTTTAATTAATTAATTTATTTATTTATTTTTGGCTGCATTGCGTCTTTGCTGCTGCGTGCGGGCTTTCTCTAGCTGCGGCGAGCGGGGTCTGCTCTTCATTGTGGTGCACGGGCTCTAGAGCAAAGGCTCAGTAGTTGTGGTGCACGGGCCTAGTTGCTCTGCGGCATGTGGGATCTTCCTGGACCAGGGCTTGAACCCGTGTCCCCTGCATTGGCAGGCGGATTCTTAACCACTGCACCACCAGGGAAGTCCATTGACCAAAGTGTTTGGGCTCATCCTGCTTGGGTTTTGCCAAGCTTCTTGGTCTGTAGGTTATTAGTTTTCAAATCTGAACACTTTGGCTATTATGTTGAAAACTTTTTTTTTCTGCCGCCTCACCTCTTCTCTGTGTCAAAGATTCCAGTTATGTTAGGCTGCTTGATACTGTTCAAGAGGTTGCTAAGACTTTTTGCTTTTTGCTTTTGTTCAGCCTTCTGCTACTCCCTTTTTTCTTTTTTTTCTATTGTCCTGGTTTTATGTGTACTTTTCTCCTACAGTATCTGATCTAATGTTAAGCTTATGCAGGAACTGTTTCATTTCATATATTTTATTTGTGCTAAAAGTTCTATTTGATTCTTTTTAAAGTCTCTGTTTCTCTCCTCATGTTGTGTTTTCCTTTAAATCTTTGAACATATTTATGATAGCTATTTTAAAGTCTTACCTAACTTATCATTGCGTGACATTTCTGGGTCAGTTTCTGTTGACTGATGCTGCCACTGAGTGTGGTCACATTTTCCAGCTTCTTAGTATACCCAGTACTTTTTAACTGAATACTCGACATTATTGTAAGGCCAACTGACCCGAGGCAGGGGAACGCAATCAGACTCACAGGTTGAAACTGACCTGGAGACTTTCCGGACCACCCAGTTCCAGAAACTGACCTGGGGACTTTCCACCCGGCCCAGCCTTTCCGCCTTTCGAGGGGCGGGACTAACGGTCCCAAGACTGATGCAACCGGCACCGGATATTGCCAAGATACCCGAAGAGACCAAATAAGGAATAACCTGCGCCCTCCCGGATTAACCACACCCCTTTCCCTTCTTCCCCTATAAAGTCTGCTCAAATCCTCGCCCGCGCGCGACTTCTCTGGCCCCTTTCTCTCGGACCAGTGAACCTCGCCCGGGAGCGTTCCCAAATAAAGCTTGTTTAAGCTCTCCCCCTTTCTTGGTGCCGTTCCTTACATTTGGTGCCGAAACCCGGGAGGGGTACCAAGCCCCGCGGGTTACCGTGCGGGCCGCTCCTCCCCTCCCCCAGGAGACAACCAGGGAACCTCTACTCATCCACCCGATCCGGCAGAAAACGGGGTAAGTCCCCCTCCCTTGTTCCCTCCGACCCCCAGAGTCCCTGCCCACCGGACTCCCTGTCCCTAATCGTGGCCGCGTCAGGGACTCCTCCGTCCTCTCTCCGGGCCTCGGGCAACTGTGGAGACGTCCCAATCGCCTGACCGCCCTCCGACCTGCCGTGAATTGGAGACGGAGACCAGGGACGCCTCTCTCCCTCTCCATTCACTCAGGGACAGACTGGGGGTCATGGGAACCTCACAATCGAAACCAGATCCTAAGACGCCCCTGGGGTGTCTCCTAGCCAATTTTACAGCCCTCGGTTTCTCCCAAGATCTCCATCGCCGACGGCTCATATTCTATTCCACTGTGGCCTGGCCACAGTATCCTCTAGACAATCAATCCAAATGGTCTCCTGAAGGGACTTTCGATTTTAACATCCTCCGTGATCTAGATAATTACTGCCGCAGGAGGGGCAAATGGTCCGAGGTCGCCTATGTCCAGGCCTTCTGGTATTTACGCTCCCGTCCTTCCCTCTGCGTCGATTGTTCCACTTCCCAGATCCTTCTTGCCAAACAGACATCTCCTACATCCAAGCCCCTAACTTCCTTTGACGATGACCCCTCTCCACTAGCCGACCCTCCCGAATCTCTCGCCTCTCCCCGCTCCAGAGCTCCTCTCCAACCTCCACCCTACCCTGAAGCGGTCCCTCCTCCTCCGGAACCTGCCCCGGCCCCTCCAACCGCTCCCCCGCCTCCCTCAACGGTTTCTCCTCCCACGCCCCTTGCTTCACCAATTAGTGCACATACACGCTCTCACGACTCCCAAGATTCAAATCTCCTGTGCCCTCTGAGGGAGGTAGCAGGAGCGGAAGGATTAGTTAGAGTTCTTGTTCCCTTTTCCCTCCAAGATCTCTCTCAAATAGAAAAGCGATTAGGCTCCTTTTCTGCCGACTCTTCCCGCTACATCAAAGAATTTCGCTACCTCTCTCAAGCTTACGATCTAACCTGGCACGATATTTTTGTGATCCTATCTTCTACTCTAACCCCTTACGAGAGGGAAAGAATTCAAACTGCTGCCCGAAACCATGCAGATCAGGTTCACCTTACCGACAACTCCATGCCTGTCGGAGCGACTGCCGTACCCAGCACCGATCCAGGCTGGACTTATCAAGATGGCCGTCGTAAACGCGACCTCATGATCCAATGCCTCCTGGCTGGCATGCAGGCTGCCGCTCATAAGGTAGTCAATTTTGAAAAACTAAAAGAGATAACCCAAGAACCTAACGAAAATCCAGCTATCTTTCTCAATCGCCTTACAGAGGCCTTAACTCTCTACACCCGGCTGGATCCCGACACCCCGGCAGGGGCAGCGGTCCTAGCCACCCATTTTATCACCCAATCAGCCCCGGACATCCGAAAGAAATTAAAACAGGCAGAAGACAGCCCTCAGACCCCTATTCGAGATCTGGTAAAAATGGCCTTTAAAGTCTATAATGGCCGTGAGGATGTGGCAGAATCCAGCCGACAGGCTCGGATGCGCCAGAAGGTGGCCCTCCAAACCCAAGCTCTTGTAGCCGCCCTGAGGCCGGCCATCTCCCATGGACCACAGCATCCACGGGGTCCGCAAAGGGCAACCCCGCCAGGGGCCTGCTTCAAATGCGGAAAAGAAGACCACTGGGCTCGCCAGTGTCCCAATCCCCGACCTCCTTCTACGCCCTGTCCCAGCTGCGGGCTAATGGGCCACTGGAAGAGTGAGTGCCCTACGACTGGCCCGCCTTCAGCGTCTCCACGCGGGAGGCAGGCCGACCCAACGGCATTACCACTCGAACTGCTGGGATTGGCTGACGACTGACGGTGCCCGGACTCGAAGACCCCCATCACCCTCGCCGAGCCCAGGGTAACGCTACAGGGAGCGGGTAAGTCCATCTCATTTCTGGTGGACACGGGGGCTACCTATTCGGTCCTGCCTACCTATTCCGGCCCAGTTTCTCCTTCCCAGATCTCAGTCATGGGTATTGATGGCAAACCTTCCTTCCCACTCCAGACCGGTCCACTCCCATGTCATATCAAAGGACTCCTCCTTAGTCATACCATCCTGCCCAGTTCCCTTGCTAGGCCGAGATGTCCTTTTCCACTTAGGGGCCTCCCTCCAGCTGGTTAGACTTGACCCTAAGGTTCCCTCCTCCCAACTCCTGCTTCCTCTTCTCAGCCTGTCTCTAGAACCCTTCCCCTCCTATTTCCCCCTTCCAATCACACCGAACCCAGTCAATCCCCAAGTTTGGGATACTTCTAAGCCCATAATAGCAACACACCATTCCCCCATCCTCATCCGCCTAAAGGATCCCTCCAAATTTCCATCAAGGCCCCAATTTCCCATCTCTGAGACTCACCTTAGGGGCCTACAACCTATTATCACCAGACTCCTAAACCAGGGACTCCTTATCCCCACTGACTCTCCCTGCAACACCCCCATCCTGCCTGTCCACAAGGCCTCTGGGGATTATCGCCTGGTCCAGGACCTCCGACTAATAATGAGGCCATAATTCCTCTCCACCCAGTAGTACCAAAGCCATACACCTTGCTCTCCCATATCCCCCATCCACAGCCTACTTTACGGTTCTGGATCTCAAAGATGCCTTTTTCACTATCCTCCTACATCCCGACTCCTATTTCCTCTTTGCCTTTACCTGGACGGAGCCGGATACTCATACGTCCAGTCAGCTCACCGGGACAGTTCTTCCCCAGGGCTTCCGCGACAGTCCTTGCCTCTTCGGTCAGGCGCTGGCACGGGACCTCACTTCCTGCTCCCTTACCCCTAGCACACTCCTTCAATATGTAGATGACCTCCGCCTTTGTAGCCCGTCTCTCAGCCTCTCAAGACAACATACTGCAGATCTCCTCAATTACCTTGGCCCTCGCGGTTATCGGGTCTCCCCAGCCAAGGCTCAGTTATCTGTATCTTCTGTAACCTCCGTGGGGCTCCACCTTACCCCTACCACAAAAGGTCTGACAGCCGACCGCACCCGGATTATCCGTGAACTGCAGCCTCCGGAAACAGCGGAACAAATTCTCTCCTTTCTGGGCCTCGTAGGATTTTTCCGGCACTGGATCCCTAACTTTGCTCTCCTCGCTAAACCCTTATATCTAGCTGCTAAAGAAACCCCTCAAGGACCCCTCACCTCTCCTTCCGCCGTTCGACAGGCCTTTCTCACCCTCCGTAACGCTCTGATATCTTCTCCTCCCCTTTCTCTGCCCAACCCAAACCGACCTTTTCACCTTTTTGTGGATGAACGGGCTGGAATAGCCACTGGACTCCTTGCCCAGCCTGTAGGGCCTTCCTACCGCCCCGTGGCTTACCTCTCCAAACAGTTAGACCCAACCATGCGGGGATGGCAACCATGCCTTCGGGCCCTAGCAGCCGCCGAACTGACCAAACAAACACTCAAACTGACTCTGGCCCACCCACTAACCGTGTTTTCCTCCCACCGGCTGGCCGACCTCCTAGGCCGCAAGTCTCTCTCCCTCCTGGGCCCCTCCCGCATCCAGGAGTTCCACCTGCTGTTAATTGAAAACCCTGCTATCTCCCTCGACCTCCCCCCCCCCCACCTAAACCCGGCTTCCCTCTTGCCTATCTCCGACACCGGGACCTCCCCTTCCCACTCCTGACCCCAAGTCGTAGAGGCCCTCAGCCCGCCGAGAGAGGGACTCTTTGACACCCCTCTTTCAAAACCGGACCGCACCCTCTTCGTAGCATGCTTGCTCCCTGTTTTCTTAGGTTCCATCGCATGCACATGGAGGAAGTCTCTCGGGTGGCCACAAACCAAATGCTCCTCGGTCCTTATACCTTGCTTCCTACAGAACCCCCCCACTGGTCTCCCTTAAGCCTCAGACCTCTGGTCGCCCGACTCCCCTTTCGACGCCCCCATTCAGCAAGAAGTAGCCAGATATCAGGACGCCGCCCCATTACACCAAAGATGTCGGGATGTAAGGCCAACTGGCCCGAGGCAGGGGAACGCAATCAGACTCACAGGTTGAAACTGACCTGGAGACTTTCCGGACCACCCAGTTACAGGAACTGACCTGGGGACTTTCCACCCGGCCCAGCCTTCCCGCCTTTCGAGGGGCGGGACTAATGGTCCCAAGACTGATGCAACCGGCACCGGATATTGCCACGATACCCAAAGAGACCACCAAATAAGGAATAACCTGCGCCCTCCCGGATTAACCACACCCCTTTCCCTTCTTCCCCTATAAATTCTGCCCAAACCCTCGCCCGGGCGCGACTTCTCTGGCCCCTTTCTGTTGGGCCAGGGGCCCGGGAGCGTTCCCAAATAAAGCCTGTTTAAGCTCTCCCCCGTTTCTTGGTGCCGTTCCTTACCATTTTGAATGTTTTAGTTTTTATTGTCTGGATCGTGTTTTCTTCGTTCAGTGTGGAGCCTCATTCTAGCAGGCCATGAATTTACTTGCAGATGAGCTTGTCCGCTTGTTAATTTCAAGGGTTTTTCTAAGCTTTGTTAGGTTTAAGGTAGAGTAGAGCCTTATTCCAGGACTAGTTGAATCCTACTCTACGGGCTCTCTGGGGTCTCAACTGAATGCACTGGGAATTCAAAAACATCTATTCTGGGGCTTCCCTGTTGGCACAGTGGTTAAGAATCTGCCTACCAATGCAAGGGACACAGGTTCGAGCCGTGGCCCGGGAAGATCCCACATGCTGCAGAGCAACAAAGTCCGTGCACAACATCTACTGAGCCTGCGCTCTAGAGCCTGCAAGCCACAACTACAGAGTCCACGAGCCACAACTACTGAAGCCTGTGCGCCTAGAACCCGTGCTCCGCAACAAGAGAAGCCACCACAATGAGAAGCCTGCGCACGGCAACAAAGAGTAGCCCCCGCTCACCACAACTAGAGGAAGACCAAGCACAGCAATGAAGACCCAACACAGCCAAAAATAAATAAATAAATTTAAAAAAAGAAAAAAACCCATCTATTTTGGTTGGACACAGCTTGCACATCTCTCAGCCTTGGGCAAGCTCTAGTAATTCCTCACCCTGTATTTCACCAGTAGTTAATTCCCCAGGAGTTATTCTTCGCCTGGCCTCATGGAGTTTCACCCTAGTCACACACAGCTTCGTATTCAACCAAAGACTCGAGCCCCTTCTGTAGATTTCTGGGGCTCTTTTCCTCCTCTCTGAGCTGTCTCCTCAGCTCAGTAGGATTTCAAGATTTGCTGTGCTCTGTCTGGGTTCCTTCTCCTGGCAAAGCAGCCCAAAAAGTACCAGGGAGAAAACTGGAATGACTACAGAGCTCACTTCATTTGTTTCCATGTCTTATACATCACAGTCTTGTACTTGCTATCGTCTAATATCAGAAAACAATTGTCTCATGTATATTACCTGGTTTTCTAGTTCTTTATAGTTGGAGGGTATAATGGGTTGAATTGTGTCCTCCTCAGAAAAGATATATTGAAGTCCTAACCCCCAGTACTTCAGAATGTGAACTTATTTGGGAGTAGATTCATTGCAGATGGGATTAGTTAAGATGAAGTCATACTGGCATAGTGTGGGCTGCCTGAGTACTAAGTACTATAGTGTCCTTATAAGAAGACAGCCATATGAAGACACACACACGGGGAGAACACCATGTGATGATGAAAGCAGAGACTGGAGTCATGCAGCTACAAACCAAGGAAGGCCAAAGATTGCCGGCAAACCACCAGAAGCTAGGAACAGGCAAGAAAGGATTCCCCTCCAGATTTCAGAGGGAGCACGGCCCTACTGTCACCTTAGTTTTGGACTTCCGGACTCCAAAAGCTGTGAGACAGTAAATTTCTGTTTTTTGAAGCCACACGGTTTGTGGTACTTTGTTACAGCAGCTCAAGGAAACTAATACAGAGGACTAGGTGGATACCTGTTTCTCCATCAGAACTGGAAGCAGAAGTTTCCAAACTCTTTTAACCTTTCCTATCTGGATGGCTTTCCACCCCTTACTTTCCTCACCAGATAATAGTTACTGGAAGACAAGTATCACAGCTTATTTATTTCTGCATTTTCCACAGCACCTATTTAACCTTGAATTTAATATGCATTGGGTATGAAATTTATGGCTTCAAACATGGGTGGGTAAAATAATTTTATTTTCTATAATGAAAATAACTTTATATCTAAGTTCCCTTTCCTTTGGGTACATGTGGTTGACTCAGGATTTTCTCAGGCAGTTCATGGTTTTCCTCTTACCCCTTTCCTCCTGATGGTATCTAAGTTCTGGGGAGCTTACCAAGTATCAAGGCATCATCGGAGGGTACCTCAGTCCTTGTATATCTTTTCTTCAGAATTCTCATTCATACGGGTGTTCAGCATCTGGCCCCACTGATAACTGCTGCCGTTTTAGTGTGTGTCTGTTCTTCAGTCCCTGTTGATCATGCAGGATGCTCTATAGATTCCATGTCTCAACAGGGAGGCCTCTTCGGGCTTGATTTCTTCTCTCAGTTCATCTGTTTTCACATGAATGAGAAAGCGGCTTCTCCTGGTTATCCTGCGTTCCCTGGGGATTCTTGGAGACTACCTTGGGTCCCTCTGTCAAGAAACATTTGAGAGCCATGTACTGGTTTCCGTTGCTGCTGTAATGAATCGCTCCAAACATAGTGGCTTCAGACAGCACGCACACGTATTATCTTACAGTTCTGTATAGTTCAGAAGCTTGACACAGGTTTCACTGAGCTGAAATCAAGGTGTCAGCTGGGCTGTGTACCTTTCTGGAGGTTCTTGGAGAGGGTCCCTTGCTTTGCCTTATGCAGCTTCTAGAGGCCATCTGCATTCCTTGGCTTATGGCCCCTTTTATCTTCAAAGCCAGAAACATAGCCTCTCTCTCTCTCTCTCTTTTTTTTTTTTTTTTGATATTTATTTATTTAGGCTGTGCTAGGTCTTAGTTGTGGCATGCATGCGGGATCTAGTTCCCCAACCAGGGATCAAACCTGGGCCCCCTGCATTGGGAGTGCAGAGTCTTACCCACTGGACCACCAGGGAAGTCCCTAGCCTCTCTGACTCTGCTTGCATCGCTACATCTCTTTCTCTCACTCTTTTCTACTTTCCTCTTCCACGTTTAAGGATGCCTGTGATTACATTGGGCACACCTGGATAATCCAAGATAATCCCCCTATTTTAAGCTCAGTTGATTAGAAACCTTAATTCCAGCTTCAACGTGAATTCCACTTCACTATGTAACCCAACGTATTCACAGGTTCTGGGGAATAGGATGTCGACATCTTTTGGAGGCGTTATCCTCTTACCACAAGCCGTTTCTACTTATGGATCTCTGGTGTGGCAAATAGGTCCCAGGGTCTTGTTCTCCCCACCCTGGAAATTAGTACAATTCTCTGCCCTCCGAACTTCTGAGCTTCCGATTCTGCCCTCCCCGCCTCTCCCCCATCTCTTTCCTTGATCAAGATGTAGCCAGGCAGGGGCAGGATGTGGAGATGACAGAGATTGGGGAGATGTAGGAACACCTCCTTGGGTGACTCTCCTCTCTTCCCCTCAGCCCACGTAATTTTTAACTCTTCTGCAGAGGAGTTTCTTCCAAAGTATCTTCCAAATCTGTCGTTTAGGGACGGATTTCAGTTTTTAAATTAAAGAGAGAAGAGTTAAATGTATTGCCATTCTCTTCACGTACAGAGCTTTATCCTGTCAGTAGTGAATCATTAAGAATTCAGTGTGGGGAGAGAAACCCAACATGGTAACCAAAGGATTTGAGGGAGGGTTGCCAGAGAGAACACCCACCTAAGAAAGTGTCCAGGAAGGGCAAGGAGAGAGCTGCCATAGTTCAACCTGGGCGTCAGCTCAGCTTCTGTGGCTGACACCTCCTCACAGGGGCCAGAGATATGGCTCCTCCCTCTTGGAGATCGGCTGCCACAGAGTAGAGGGACCATACCCACATTTCAATATATGAATGACTTGAATAACTTGAATGAATAAGCAATATTGCAGGTGGGAGTGGAGAACGAGGAGATGTTTTTCCATGGCATCAGCCATATGGAAGGAGCTCCAAGCTAGTGAGTTGTGACAATGATTAGGGAGGCAGGAGCCAGCTGGCTACGCTCCTCTGAATGTCTCTTCACTCTCCAATCTGCTGTGCTATCTCGAGGGAAGAAGGTCACATTGCTTTCTATGCTTGGCAGCCAAGGCAGCCCATGAGTTACATCAGCTCTCGTGGGCTCTGCAGGACCCACACAGCTTTTGCTGGAGTGAGAGCCTGCCAGCCGAATGAGGGCATGACGTGTTCTCATCAAAAGTAAGGACAAGTCCCTCCTCCCGGTATCTGCTGCCGCTCTCTGTCTACCCTCCTTCCACCCGCATCCCCACTCAGGACTAACTCAATAAAAATTCCAGGAGCAAAGATGAAGGACAGAAAGGGAAAGAAAAGGAGTCAAGGGGCCGTGTGTGTGCATGTGGGCACATACCCATCTTGGGTTCAACCCCTCCAATCTGACGAGCATAGAGGCATATTGGGTCCTATTAAGAGGTTTATAAAAACAGATTGAACAACTGTAGTTGGCTCTAGCTATTTTTCATCACATGTTCTAAGTGTTCATGGAACCCACACTGTGCCTACCACTTGATTTATCATCACTTAAGTCAATAACATAAAAGGACTCATTAAATTTGGACAGGATCAAAAACCAAAACCACTCTCCCACAAAATACCCACAAAAACCAAAACCCTCTCCCACAAATACAGTGCCTTCAAATGCAAACCAAACACACGTGCTGCAGCCGAAACCCTATTAGAAGCAAGAACCCCAACGTGAACTTTGAACTGTGTTACTGCAGCAACAGCAACAATAACATCTCTTACATCACTAGCCGCTGATGGGATGGGAAAGCATCACAGACGCCTGATTTGCGTCAGGCTTGTTCTCCCTGTTAGGCCACTTCTACGGCTCCTTTTCCCAGGGACTCACCTTAAACTACCTCACCACGTCCAGCCCAAACTGAGTAATTGTTTGGAAAATGAATCCATCAGAGGACAGGCCTGGCAAAGGCAAAGAGAAGTGGAGGTTCCAAGGGACCCAATGGCTGTCCTCCAGGCATCTCGGGGTCCTATGTCTCATTTCAATAGAATGAGGTTATACCAGCTGCCTAGCAGATTCTCACCCTTAGCTCCTATGAATTGATGGCTTGGCAATGCTTTTTGTGTCTCTGTCATCCTCCAGCTCCACCCTCCATCCCATCCCATGGTACATCTCCCACTCTTGACCGCAAGCACTGGGGGTACCCAAAACAGCCAACACTTGTAAGAGTGCATGCAGTGCACCAGGCAAAATGCATCTTCAGCCATTTGTAGGTACAGTAGGTCCCTTACATATGAATGAGTTTCGTTCCAAAAGCACGTTCATAAGTCCAATAAAGTTAGCCCAGGTGCCCAACTAACACAATCGGCTATATAGTACTGTACTGTAATAGGTTTATAATACTTTTCACCCAAATAATACATAAAAACAAACACAAAAAGTAAAGAAAATATTTTAAATCTTACAGTACAGTCCCTTGAAAAGTACAGTAGTACAGTACAACAGCTGGCATCCAGGGGCTGGCATCGAGTGAACAGGAGAGAAGAGTTACTGACCGGAGGAGGGAGAGGAGGTGGGAGATGGTAGAGCTGAAGGATCGTCAGCAAAGGAGACGGAGGGCAAGCTGCAATTCCACTCACGCCTGACGTTGGTGGAACGCACGTTCGAATCTTTGAAAGTGCACAATTTGAAGGTTCGTATGTAGGGGACTTACTGTATTACAATCCTTTTCATTTTACAGATGAGAACGTTGAGGATGACAGTTCACTGAAGGTTCCTAAGAAGCAGAGCTGTGATTAGAACCCATATCTATTTGATTCCAAGGCCTCAATTTTTCTCTACCCCATGTTGCACTTAAAGGATAAATTAGATCCAGTGAGGCCGTTAGAGGCTCATGGAGCACAGAGGCCGACTTTGATCAGTTTAGTAGTTGGTTCTGCCTGTCTAGGTCTCAAATCCTGTCTGCCGGTGATGAAGAGGATGCGTCAGAGCCCTTGGCTGGCTGTCAGAGCAGCTTCTTTCCCTCAGAGCTGAGCTTTTTTGCTTTGAATACACTGAAGACCTAAATCTCTGGACCTTGATCTGCTTTTATCTCCTTATAGGACAGGTGACATGTCCTATAGCTGGTTTCCAGCTTCAGACAGACTAAAATCCCTTATCATCATCCTGCCAGTATCAGTTTCTCTGACGGTTACGGAGATGGTCTCCTGGGGGAGCCAGAGAGTCACCTCTTGTTTACAGGTTAATGAGACATGAAATAGATTTACGTACCAGGACTTCAGAGGGATTTCAATACAGATAACTAGTGCAGGGTAAAGCTGGTTCCCAGGGAGGACAGGATGATTCATCACACACTTAAGAAAAGACAAGCCTCATTTCCTCCCCAGTTTGAGGAGATACACGCTCTATTTTGTGATCTCTGAGTGGGAGGGGCCTGGCCATCTCTGGGCCCAGAGGAGGTGTCGGCCACACTAGCTGAACTGAAGGCGGGCTGGAGCTATGCCCTGCTGTCTCCTTGCTCTTCTCCTGGGCACTTTCTTAGGTGGGTCCTCCTCTCAAAACCTCACCCTCACCACAACTCTCTGAATCTGGAGTCTCAGCTACTGGTTTGACTCTCTTTGGTACATTCCTTCAATGGTCTGCAATGAATACGGGAGTTTAATCTTAGTGGCTGGTGCGCTGCGTCTTGGTTTCCTCAATCCCCAGGAAGGAGTTTGGTCTCCCGTTGCCCATTGACCCTCTGCACCCTTGGCCTTCCCAGCCTACTCCCCTCAATGGCTCCCATGTGCCTGAGTCATGGAAGGGCCTGAGCCATCCCTCTCTCAGGATGGAAGGTGAGCTGGGCTGGGGTTCTTCCCTCTAAATGACCTTTTATGCTTCCCGCAGGTGTCAGAGCTCAGACCATCCATCAATGGCCACTTATCAGGGTGCAGCCTGCAGGCAGCCCGCTCTCCCTGAAGTGTACTGTGAAGGGGACACCAAACCCCAGACTGTACTGGTACCGGCAGGCGGCAGGAGGGGCCCTACAGCTGCTCTTCTACTCCATCAGTAGTGACCAGATAGATGCCGAGGAACCCCAGAACTTCAAAGCCTCCAGGCCCCGGGAAGGCCTGTTCATCCTGAGTTCTGAGAAACTTCTGCCTAGTAACTCTGGCTTCTACCTCTGCGCCTGGAATCTCACACTGAGCTGGGTAGGGCAGACATCTGTGCAAAAACCTCATCCCCTCCCCAGTCCTCACCACCTGCTCCAGGAGCCCTCATTCAGGGACTGGGCAGAGGATGTTTGTCACTGGGTTTCTGACTGTCAGCCGATGTGAGGGCAACTGAGTCAAGCCAGATATTCCAAAAGACCTTCACTACATTCTTAGGGAGAACAAAAAATGTATGCGTGTAGAACCTGTGAATCGCGTATGCAGGGTCAAGTTCCCGATGTGTGGATGTCTAGTCCTAGGCTCTCATACTCCAGTCCTCAAAGGGTGCTATACCTTGCCCAACACCCTATTCTCTCACGTTCCCGTGGGTCTGCACTGGGGACTGAGGTTGTGCATATGCTGATGAGAGGGGCAGGATGCACCCGCAGTGATATGTGACATGACGGAGGACTGGTGAGCAAATATGAGGCTGCCAACTAGGGTTATTTAATTCGTTAATTTTCATCACCTGGAAAGTCTCCTATCCTTGCTCTTTCTGAAGAGACTAGACGTCTTTTGGAGGCTTGGATGAGGCTTTGAGCCGGGGAAGGGGCAAGGTGTTAATTCAAAGGGGCTACAAGTGTGGCTCTGTTAGTATCAGAAACGCGCACTTAGGGATGTTGAGTATTGTTTCGGGTTTTAGATTTTTTTTTAGTCCTGTTCTACTGTGTCTCATCCCTCGCCTTATGGCAAAGAAGGGAGCAGAGAAGCAGATGGTGATGAAAGAGATACAAGAGACAGGATATGTAATGGCAAAACCCTAAAAAAGAGAAATTACTTGGATGGAAATGAAGGAGAGGCAAAGCTTATGAGGATGGCTGGAAAGAGATACCACGGTTACCTTGGCAACTGAGCATCTTCCTCGTCCCTCAGCCCCTCATCCCTCCCTCTTCCTCCTCATTCCTAAAAAGATTTTCTTGTCTAATGTCCCTTCTGTTCCACGAGGGGGCACAAGAAGTCTTAAAATACTCTGTTCCTGGCATCATTTCATTTAGGACAATTCAGACATTTGTTTACTTTCAGAATCATTTAATCTGCAGCACAAAATCTGAGACAGAGACACAAAGCGATCAAGACAGTATTGAATAATGCCCAAGGGTCCTTGTTGCACTTTAAGGTCTACCTTGTATTAAGCAGCTATACGTGCTGGACACTCTGAGCCATCACAAGGATTAAAAAGAAAAGTGAAATACACTCAAGACGGTGCTGGGCATGGTCACAACATGGTTTAATCAAGGCGCTTGGGGTTTGAGATTCACAGATACACACTACTACATATAAAAAGGATAAACAACAAGGTCCTACTGTAGAGCTCAGGGAACTATATCCAATATTCTGTAAATATGAAAAAGGATACGTATATATATGTATACCTGAATCACTTTGCTGTATACCAGAAACTAACACAACACTGTAAATCAACTATACTTCAATAAAAAGAATAAAAAATAGAAATTGCAGAAAAAAATCCAGGCACTTGGTTTGTTTTCTTATTTTTCCGTGTGTGAAGATTTAAATTTACTAAGTCGATCAGCAATGCTAAAACCATGGAAATAAAGATGCATTTGCAACTCAACTTTTGTTCACATTTAGTAGCAAACAGCATCTTAAGCTAATGTTTGGATGTTAGCTGGTTATTGAATATCAGTGGAAACAGATCTCTCCCTGAAACAGTCAGGTTATTTTTAGTTAATAGATTTTAATATTTAGAACAGTTTTAGATTAGTATAAAAATTGAGCAGATAATAAAGTTCTCATATATGTCCCTTTCTTCCCCAGCCTACCCTATTATTAACATCTTACATGGGTGTGGTATGTTTATTATTGAACCAATATTAATATATTATTATTAACTAAAGTCCATGGTTTACATTAAAATTTACTCATTGCGTTGTACATTTCTGTGGTATTTGTCTTGTATCATGTCTTGTATTAACCATTACAGTGTCATGCAGAATAGTTTCACTGCCTTACAAATGCCCTGGGCTTCACCTACTAATTTCTCTCCTCTTTCCCTGCAAACCCTGGTAACCACTGATCTTTTATTGTCTCTATATTTTTAAGGCACTTGGTTTTTGAGTTTAAATTTACTAGCTCTAATGACCTTGGGCTAATTATCCAATCTCTCTAGAACTCATTTTCCTCACCTGTGAAACCTTTCTTATTGGATCATTAAATGTGTTAAATTAGATGGTATTTATGTTATAAAACCCTATTACAGGGTCTAATTTTCAACAGATATTATTTTCCTCTCCAAGTTTACAAGATATTTGGATTACAACTTATCCAAAAGAAAGACTTGTTTTTTTAAAAATAATTAAATTTAAATTCTGTAGTAATTATTTAAAAATGCTAAGTGTACTTTGATGGCAAACCCATGAAACTTGTACCCTACATTCTGCTTGTTCAGATATTAATCTTTTCTGTTGGGGATTTATGCAGTCCCAGAATCCTTCTTAACAGAGGTGTTTTCCAGGGACTCACGACTATTCAAGAGAAGTTGGTAGGAGAGTTAAAACAGAGTTTTCATTCCTGTAAGAAATTCAGAAAAGTTCTAGAAAACTTCAGAAGGAGATAGAATTTTAATGATGTTGAGTTTGGGGGAGGCTAGTATTTAGATAAGAAAAATGACATTCCCAGTAGGAGAGTCAGTTTGAATAGAAATGTGGAGATCTCCATCAATATTGAAAGTTCCAGAAAAGCAGTGAGAAAACAGTCCTGATCATTGCACAAGGCAATAGAGACAGGAGGGCGTTAATAGGTAAGGGGAGGCTAGCTAAGGCAAGGCTTGAAAGCCATCTAAATTCATCAAAACAAGTTGCTATCCGCCATGATATCTACCCTATTCATGAATAAGAATCCTATTCCCCTAACTGCTTCCATAGCGTCTGGGAATCAGAAATCTACAATCATCGTCATCTCGGGAGACAAAGGAAACCAGCTCAGGAGGGTAGATATGCTCAGAAATGTTACCTCTTGCCAGGAAGCCATCAGTCTCACTCGCCCCTTTGGAGAGGCGAGGCTGTCTCTTTTCCAGGAGACCTTCCAAGACCCTGTTCTTGGCTCTGACTTCGTAGATGTGCCCAGACAATTCTTCCCATACATGTCATTCCCTGGCCACTGGAAGATCTGGGGCTTCACGTCTGGATTGAGCTACTCACGGGATTTATAGGGAGAGACTCTGGGGCCTCTAGGCAGCTTGAGGAAGGTGGGGAATGCCCAGGTGGGGAAGCTGGCAATATTAAAGTTGGGTGACTTCACAGTTGTGTCCAGGGTTATACACTTTGAGCTGAGGATATACTATGGCCCTTTGAGCTGCTGCAAAGCAGATTTGCCCCGTTACCTGTCCTGTTGTTTCCTGTTCCCTCCTTGGAGGGGTTTATTCTAGCTGTGTGCTTTTCTATTCTCTCTGCACTGTGTGCTCCCTCCACTCCTTGCCCAGGTGAGATAGACCTTGCCCATCACACAGACTTCACAGGCCTTAGTGGTGGGGACGATGCTTAGAGAAACCCAGTCACTACAGCACGCAGACACCAGCTTGGAGATCCAGCGACTGTCCGTTTCGCAGTCTGCTGACGATCTAGGGCTCCCTTTCCTCTGACTCATTAGTACCCGCTCATTAGATGAGTGGAAGGAAGTGGGAGGCTGTGTATGTGTCGAGGTTGGGGGGAGGGTGCTTAGAGGCAGATGGGGGAGGGATTTTCCTGAATGACGTGGGGCCAGAAGGGACCCCAGTGGGGTCACAGCAGTTATTACAGCTGTTCTGCATTCTTCACCGTCCCCAAGGTACTCCCTGCAGCCTCTGAGCTTGGGCGTAACCTCCAGCAGGTGTGGGAGTTGTGTTGGGGGCTGGGTGGTCTGTACGTTTAGCTGAGGTGCCTGGATCCCCCTCCAGAGACCTTTGCCTCTCCCTCTGTAGTTCTCTTTCCACTGCCAGGGTGCTCACTGGAGGCCCAGGTAGAAAGGACAGCATGGGAAGAAGTTGGGACAGGATGTGGTGAGCCTGGTGTTCACGGAACTCAGAAGATGGGGGGGGGGGCAGGAGGGACTTTCACAGGCGCCCCAGAGGCAGGACCTGGTAAATGTCAAACCACATCCTGTTGTGAGTCCCCGAGATGGTGCAGCGGCAGGTGCGTTGCTGTTGCTACTTGCGCTGATGTTACTTAGAGATAAAGAGCCTGACAGCCAGCACTGGGTTCAGGCACCCCATCTCTTCCCCAGCTGTCTTCTAAAAGACCCCAGCCCGTTGCTCTTTACTTCCTGGATTCAAGGCCATTCTCCTTTCAACACTGTTTTCCCCTCCTCATTCAAGGCCCTGGCCCTCTTTCCAGGTGCCAGGGCTCCAGGTGCCTCTTGTGAACTGTGGGATTCCGGGGTCAGCACTGACCCCCTTACACTACAGACAGCCTCTGAGACTATGTCACAGGTGGGACTGGTTTGTGTCTGGGAAGAGCTTAGATTCCCCGCGCTACCTTCTGCATGGTGATCTGGGGCCTGCAGACTTTGGGTCACTGGATCTGAAGAGCAGAGCCTGACGATTCCTTAGAGATCATTTGACCCAGTCTCTTCACTTCGCAGAGGAGGAGATAGCAGCCCAGAGAAGAAAATTGTTCCGAGCTATGCAGCTGTGGACAGAGGAGGACCAGAGGCCAACGTCCTGTGTTTTAGCAGCTCCTGGATCTCAGGCAAAGCTTAGGGGAACGTGGGCTGTATGTTGAGTGGTGATCTTGCTGTGAATTTTATGAACCACTTATAGAGAAATAAATAAGACACAATGATCAGATCCGAGATGGCCTGAGGATGGGAGGTAACTATGATGAACACAGAGTTAGAATTCTGCAGAACCTAGAGAGTTGGAGAGATGAGCTGAAGAAACATGATAATATTAAACAAGTACTCCCTGCCACCCTGCCACCCCCACCCCCCCGCAAAGAGAGGAAACCAACTGTCTGAACACAGGAAGGGGACTATGGGCTCACAAGCAGTGCATGTGGAGAAGACCCAGGGTTTGAGTCGAAAGTGAGCTCTGTGAGTCAATAGGATGATGTGGGTCCAGACACTGAAGAGTTGCCCTCATGGGATCAAAGCAGAAAGTATCGAGAACAGGATGCGAAGCTCCCTCTTCCCCTCTGTAGGTCAGAATAGCACACTTTTAGAAAAGTAGGAGGATTAAAAACAAATGTAGAGGCTTCCCTGGTGGTGCAGTGGTTAAGAATCCGCCTGCCAATGCAGGGGACATGGGTTTGAGCCCTGGTCCGGGAAGATCCCACATGCCGCGGAGCAGCTAAGCCTGTGCGCCACAGCTACTGAGCCTGCGCTCTAGAGCCTGCAAGCCACAACTACTGAGCCCGCGCGCCTAGAGCCTGTGCTCCGCAACAAGAGAAGCCACCGCAATGAGAAGCCCGCGCACCGCAACGAAGAGCAGCCCCCGCTCGTCGCAACTAGAAAAGGCCTCGCGGAGCAACGAAGACCCAACGTGGCCAAAAATAAATAAATAAATTTATTAAAAACAAAAAACAAATGTAAACGTTTCAGAAGAGAGTGGCTGGGCTTTGGAGAGTAGGAGTGCTCAAAACTGTCCCATATGAGACAAAAATTTGAGAGACCTGTAAATGTTTAGCTTGAAAAATAAATCTTTAGCAATAATTATCATAACAGCAGCTAATAGTTACGACACTGTGATCACAGCTTTATATGTTGTGTGGACTAAATAAGACAAAACCACCTTACGAAGTCGGGGTTGTGATTGAGCCCATTTTGTAGGCAGGAAAGCCGAGTCTCAGAGGTGGTCACTTACCGAAGATCACAGAGCTGATAAGGGCAGATCTAAGGCTTGAAGCTATGTCCCTTTGGCTTTAAAGTCCATGTTCTTTGTTGGCATAATGGTCTCATCTATCTACTGCGTACTTTTTCCATTTTGCAAACTCAAGCTTTTAAAGGTTCTGCTTGTTCTGTCTCTCATAGATTTGTGGACTCCACTAGAGGTGGGCATGCTAGCTGTCTTAAGAAGGAATCTCACAGGCATATAATTATGACCAATGCTCAGCACTGCAGTGAGATTTACGGAAACCTAAAGAGGACAAATTTCTTCATAGCACTGTCCAGTGACGAAGTGGCCTACCAGACAGGTTGAGAGTTCTCTGTCCCAGGACAGATCAAGGATAACTGGGGGGATTCAAGACTCTGAAATGCCTGCTTCTTTACCACCCAGAGTGTCTGTGGGTCCAATATCCAGTCAAAGTCAAGACCCATGGTGGGAGGGAGGGTAAAAGGGCTGAGCTGTAACCACTGGAGTGGCCTAGAATGTGGGCAGCTAGGGTCACGCCCAGGACCGCCATCAAGTCACTATTATAAAACCCACTTCCTATGTCAGCGAATCTGGTCAGGATGTGGCAGGGGATGCAACCATGGGAAACTCTGGCATGCAATCTTTCTGTCAAGACCACCCTTACACTCAGAGGACAGCTGAGATAAGTTAGAGCTAAGTTAGACAAAACTTCTGTGAAAATAGGCACAGTTGTTAGCTCACTTTCAGCTCTATTTGCTGATGTGCAGATCCATCCACTCACCCATTTCCCCAAGAAGCCCTCCGAGGAGTCCAGGTGCAACAATAGATGGAGATGGAGGAGAAAAGACATGCAGCTGGGACTTTGGGGGCGGGGTGGGGTGGTGAGCAGAGACTATGTCATTTGCTGCAGACAATAAATCCCCAGGAGAGCCAGAGACTGTGGTGTGCTAAGAACCCAGGGATTTCAGACCCACAAGCAGCAAAGGAGGAGAAAGTACTCAGGATGCGAGGGGAGGATATCCAACCTTAGACTGAGGCAGGAAATGCTTTATTTTGGGGGCCAGGAGCGGGTGTATGACATCTCACATTATGGGGTCTCAAGGCCCAGAGATCACCTTTCTGGAAACTATGGGAGTCCGCCACAAGTAATGAGAATGAACTGTAGTTACAATTGTTGCCCAGGCTTGGTGGCCTTCAATACTGTGTTGCCCTTCAATTGCTACAGGGCAATTTCCATGGACATGGAAAAAGGGAACTTGGTGATGGAAGTTTAAGAAGAGGTCAGTGGGGTTGCAGATGACAGCTTCATCCATAGGTTAGTGCAATGCTAAGAACTGACCTGGGGTCTTTAGCCATTTCTTGACTTACATCAGCATCTCCTAATCCCTAAACGTAACACACCGAGGTGTGAGTGTGTTTTCCTTGTACACATATAGCTTCCAGAGAGGTCTCAAGTACCAATCTTCCATTCCCACACCCATCCCTAAGCAGGTCAGCCTCAGGAGGCTCTTCCTGTATGGGACCATTGGGGCTGTGTGTCACACACACTGTGAGGGGCTGAAGTTGGGCAGGCTCCCCTTCTCTGGGTCACTAGGGAGGAAGCAAAACAGGGAAATGGCTCAGGGCAGGAAACGCGAGTGTTTCCAATGGATCTGCTTTTAGCGCCCCAAAGATGGCAGCCACCAAGCCCGCAGACCCTCCTCTCCCGCCTGCACCCCGACCCTCCTCACAGCTCTGCTTGCACAAACCCTTGGCTCCAACACTCCCTGCTTGGCCACTCCTTCTGTTCCATGCCTCATTCCCTCTGAGGCATTTGCTTGTCTCTTGAGCTGCTTATCTCCCTGTCCCGCCCTTGTGAGGAATCGCCACACGTGTCTAAAGAATGGGAGGGGTTGCTTTTGTGGGTGCTGGTCTAGAGTCTAAACTCAGTCTCCTCTGTTTGGGGATTCTTTAGTCATTACCAAAACAAATACACAACAGCAGCAACAAGGAAAAACACTGTCTGCAGTTTGAGAAATATTGAGATACTCATGACTGATGGGAAATGATGGGCATGTGATGAGTTTCCCAGGCCATTCCTCCCCTGGGCCATGTCCTTTCCTGGCCTGTGTGAGCTGGGTCCAGAGAACCCCTCATCTCCCACTCCTGATACGCAGTGTAGTGGGATGAATAATGTCACCCCAAATTCACGCCCACCCAGAACCTCAGACCGTGACCTAATTTGGAAATAAGATCTTTGCAGATATTATTTAAGAATCTTGGGATGAGATCCTTCTGAATTTAGGGTGTGCCCTAAACCCAATGACTTGGGTCTTGGTAAGAGAAAGGAGAAGGAAGCTTACACACAGAGATACGGGGAAGAAGGAGACATGAAGACAGAAATAGAAGGTTGGGGTGATGCCACCATGAGCCAAGGAGGCCAGGAGCCACCAGAAATGGGAAGAAGCAAGGAAGGCTTCTTCCTGAGAACTTTGGAAGTGACTGTGGCCCTGCCAACACCTTGATTTTGACTTTTGCCCCCCAGAACCGTGAGAGAATACATTTCTATTGCTTTAAACCATCAAGTCTTTGTTACAGCACCACTGGGGAACAAGTATACTCAGGAATCCAGGTGTCTGTTGCTACAGGTCCTGGCCCACACTTTGGGAGCAGCTGCTCTAAGGTCACCCAGCGATTTTGTGAGCCATCACTTCTTGGTCACGACTTGGGAAAAACTTCCTGAACTGCCGTCTTCAGAACAAGGTGCCACAGTTTCACAGCTTACCAGTCATTTGATCTATGAACTGTGGTTTCTTCACCTATGAAGTTGGGAGAAAAACACCTGCTTCTGGGATCATTGTGGGGATTGGCTGGGACAACACATGTGCCAGCCCGAATCCTGGAACAAAGCAGGCTATAAGGACTCCACTTTCCCCACCCTCTCCCAGCTTTCAGAACTGCTTTCTCACCCCCAGTGTTCTGCCTCAACTAACTTACCCAGAGCCTCTCTCAATGGTCTGTCTTCTGTCCCGATGGCATTCCTCTCCTCCCTGGGTGCAGTGTTCTACCACAGTGATTGTAACCTGCAGTAGCATTTACCCCAGTAAGGGAACGGTCTCCACCCAAGTGGGTGCACTCCACACACTACATTTGGGGTGACCCGGTCTCCACTCCATCAAGTGAAGGAGCCTGTTGGAAGAGACACTCAGGTGCAGCACCCCAGCCCCCAATGGACCCTGCTCCCCTTCGCCATTCCTCCTCAAGGCCTGACCCTATGTGTCCCACCTCCATGAAATCTCCAGGTTTCACACTTCAGTGTTTTCAACTCTATGCCTTCTTTAGGATTCTAACTCAGGCAAAGTAGAACTAAATCTTATGCCCAAATTCTGAAAGCAGACAAGATGGAAGTGTTAAGAACCAACACAGATAAACTCTAAATGCGTAAGGAGTGAAACTCGAATCTGGAATTGAGAAATGATCAGACATTCTAACCTACAGGTCGCCCTGTCCTCCGTCCAGCGCTGAGCTGGGGGTTACGGTTCACCTCCATTCATCCTTATGCCATCAACATGCAGGTTTTCCAGAGTCCAGTTCCTTGCCCTTCAAACTAACCCTACCCACTGGGGCCCAGAATACCCAGGTGTGGACCATGGGGTCCATCCTCCATCAGGACGAACAGGAGGAATCGACATTGGTCAGAGAGGAGGGTGCATCACTCTGTATGCCTGAGGGGTGGTGATTTCCCTAAATCAGAGGTAGAACAGGGAAGGGCAGAACTCCATAGACACTCCTGGGACACAGTCAAGCCCACCATGACACTTTTATTACTTTAATCAATTTAAGATTCAGTGGGGTGGAGCTCAGTCTGCAGGGAAGCTGAGAGAAGGGACAGATATCCAAGAAGGAAGGAGATAAAAGAAGGTGGAGAGAGAGAAACTCTTGAGGAACACAGACTGGAAATATGTTAAGGAACATCTAAGGAGAGGATGAAGAATGACTCAGGATGCACTTTTGGAGCTGGTCTCAGGAATCCTTTTTCTTAACCTGAGGAAAAGAGGACATTGTCAGGGTGCCAGGGGTCACCGAACAGTACGAGTGGGTCAGAGGAAGCTGACTCTAGGGCTTGATTTCGGGTAGAGCTAGTTGATTCTCCCCATCCTCTAAAGCTACATTCTGTGATGACCTCGGACATTGTCCCCCGTCTGGCAGCCCCACTATAACTCCATTGAGGTGCCAGGACATGACTCTGAGACCCCCTCAGTTACCCTTCATGACATTCCACCCTCTCCCTTCAATCACCTGTCCCATCCTGCCCTCGTCCTTACCATGGCCATCAGCACCAGGGCGCTGACCAGCACAGCATAGAGGGTGGCCTTCCCCAGCAGGATCTCATAGAGGATGGTGGCAGACAGGACCCCTTGCTGGTAGGACGCTGTTGGCAGGAAGGGAGAGCAGGTAGGCACCTGTGAGCAGGGATCTCCGGTCTCCTTGCCCACGCACCACCCACCCTTCCATGCCCCACCAGGGTTCATGGGTTTTGCATTCTCCGGTTCCAGAGCAAAGACCATGGGAGATGGAGACAAAGGAGCAGGGGG
>NW_020837949.1:11872717-11907168 GCF_003676395.1 Aethalodelphis obliquidens
ACCCTACCAGCAAGCTTCCTCAATAGGCATGAGATCATCAGAGCAACTTCTGCTCTCAGCTGTCTTGCTACAACTAAGCCCCTGGTGCGTGGCGTCCTCGAGGGCTCCAGGTGAAGGCGGTCCAGTTAATGCCCCTGCGGCCTTTCCATCTGGCTGGCTCACTGCTTCTCGGCCCTCCTACATCCCTGTTATTCTGCTCTTTGCTTTTTATCGATTGTTTTGTTTGTTTCTGAGCAATTCTGTTAAAAGGAAGACATCTCACTCTAAAAGAGATCTAGTTTAGGCTGGAAGATGGAGAAAATGTTCTTCTAACCGACTCTTCACATTTCCCTGGATGTGACCTGACTAGCGGGCTGGCTTCCTGGGTGTATGACCTGTGCAGTCACAGAGGACCCCACATTTAGAAGGGCCCCTTGTTGACTTAATGTGCTGCTGTCACCATTTTGAAATTCTAAGTAATTTTTAGCAAAAGCCCTGGGTGTTTCCTTTGCAGTGGTTCTGCTGCCCAAGAGGTCTGCTGCCCCACCCTGCATTTCCCACCTTGCTGATTACTCACTCCTCTGTCCCTAGGTCTTTACTGGCCGCCCAGGTAATCTCCTAACTTCTCTCTGCTGTGCAGCTCTATCAGGCTTTCTGCCCCCAGCCTGGTTATTCACTCTCGCCTCAAAGCTCCTGACCCTGGGGTTCCACCAGCCCTCCAAGGGCACTATGGAATCTACTCCTCTGACCTCCTCACCCAGCAAACTCTCAGCCCCTATTGGAAAAAGTAAAGATGCCTTCTGAGCCACATGCGATGGTCCCCATGACGGTGACATGATGGACAGAACGATCGGAAGCCAGACCGTCCTTACACCCTGAAGCGCTGACTACATGCCTCCTCCATGATGAGGGCAAAGCCAGTTCTCCCTCCGTGTTTGCAAGTCCCTGTGGGGTGCGGATCGGCTTGCCCACATAGGTGCACGTGTGTGTCCTGGTGAGCTTCTGTTGTGTGTGCTTGGAGGTGGGCTGAACTAGCCTCAGGCAGAATTCTGAAGTTTATGGGTCCTGTTCCCAGCCTTCCTGCCCATTAGCCACATGCCGAACCTGCCCCTCCCTTGGCACTGGGCTCCCCTCCCTTGCCAGTGGCCACCTAGCGGAAGGGTAGGGAGGGGACCACTGGATTACAAGAGGTTTCCTGGATACTCTCCATGTAGCTACTCCTGTAAGTCTCACAGCAGATTTAGCAGTAGGTATTGCTGATGACCTTGTATAGAAGAGAGGATGTTCCCACAGATTCACTTGACCAAGGTCACCAGATCATTAAAGGGCCAGGGCTTGGGACCTAGATTTACCTGGTTGTAAGGTCTCCTGCTTTTCTCCACCCTGGCTGATCACAGGAACCCAGCTTCCCCTCCGGGAACAAACACTTCAGCTGAGCCTCATTGGCTCCATCTTAATGACCCTAACTACAAACACGTTTGCTGTTGTCCAATAAGCCGGTAAATATACCAGTTTTGAGGGGTTCTTCCCCCTGAAGCCTCAGTGCTCCCATCACCAGGTGACCTTTAAGGTCCTTTTCCAGCACAAAGAGCCTAAGATCCTCCAGGGAATGTTCCTCAGCTCACAAGCAAAGTATCTGCATTTTCATGTATGTCCTGCCCCACCTGGCTGTTTAACCTAGAAGACATGGTGTGAGGAGGGAGATTTCCGGCTAGGGGATGAGGGGGGTACGTTTGGTGAGTAAATCCACCCAGTGGCCCAGGTTCCCATCTAGCCCCCGTGTGCTGTACACACAGCCTGGCCCTCAGGGGTCTGGGGCTTAGGAAGAGAGGAACAGGTTTTAAAGCTAATTTCAAATCTAAACTTCTAAACAGTAAATCAACAAACCCCGCTGACTTTGATTCTCTCCCTCATGCCTCGTGTTTCTCTCTCTCACCTCTCTGTTCCACACTCTTGTTTGTCATCCTTTTTCTCCTGTGTTCAGTGGAAGCCTCCACCTGCACCTCCCAGGAGCCAGCTGTGCAGGGGGCCGCATCCTGTGCTCATCCCTGCTTGTTTCTGCCCCTCGGGCTCATTCTCCCCTTTGCATCAGCTACACCCTCCTGCCCTTCCCCCAGCCCAGACTGCCCTCCTCGGTCTTTTTCTCCAATCAAGCAGCTCTCAGAGTCCCAATAAATCTTCTCTTTCTCCAATGCTCACCCTGTCCCTAAATATCTCAGAAACAGAGACCAAAGCACCCCCCCCACCCAACCCTTGCCCTCTGTTTCTGTTCCAGAACCAGGAGTACCCCATCCCAGGCCCCTCATCCCTTGCAGAACTGACCCCACAGACGGACAACTGGCAACACAGCCCAGCTGCAGCCCTCCCCACCCATCTCCGGGGACACGGTGGGCTGCGAATGGAAGGCAGGCAGACAGCCAAATCTCACCTGTGACCGTGAGCCTGGTGCCTGGGCCGAAATACCGCTCATTGGAGCACAGAGTCCCAGTCCAGCACGCAAACCCCTCAGCGCCCAGCCACTCGCCCTCCGGGTCCCAGCGCCCGGCTCCAGCGCAGGGAGGGGACCAGGTGCCCGGGTCCGACCTTCCAACCCGCCCCGCCGCCGCTGCCGGGCCCGCGGACACTCACCCACCACGGTCAGGGGCTGCCGGCCCCGAAGGGCAGGGCGGCGCCTGTAAAGAACAGCCCCGGGGCTCCCCACCCAAACCGAGGCGCGCCGCCCGCGCTCACCTAGCACCAGGAGCCGCGTGCCCGGCCCGAAGTACAGGGGCTGAGTCACGGTCCCCCAGCGCCGCGCAAAAACCCGCCGCGCGTCCCGCCGCGTCCCCGGCGGCAGCGTCCCCGCTCACCTAGCACCAGGAGCCGCGTGCCCGGCCCGAAGTACTGAGTGTCAGTGCTCACAGCTTCAGGGCTCAGCACAAAAAGGGGTCCCGCGGCCCTGCTGGCGTCCTGAACGCCCCTTTCCGCTCCTAACGCCCCAGGGCACCCCGCTCACCTAGCACAGTCAGCCGGGTGCCCCCGCCGAAGTACTGAGTGTTTTGGCTCACAGCCCTGAGGCCCAGGACAAAAACTGCCGCTGCCCTCTCCTGATGTCCGGGACTCAGCCCAAGTCCCCACCGACCCTGAGCACAGCCCCAAATGAAGATGGGCAGCAGCCCACCTCTCTCCAGCCCGCCCGAGCGAGCGCTCAGGGACCCCAGCTGCCCTCCTGACCCAGCACAGTCAGCTTGGAACCATCCCCAGAATACAGCTGTGTGGTATCCACGCAGCCTTGGGACCCAGGAGCAAACTTTGCCTTCTCAGACAGCAGCCTAGGAGGGTCCAGCGCGCACGCCCCCAAAACTAGGGTTCAAGGGGTTATCCAGCCTGGGCAGCCCATCCTCCTTCCCCCCTGGAGCAACCTCCTTACTTAGCACCGTGAGCCTGGTCCCTGGCCCGAAGTACTGCTCACTGTAGGAGCACAGTGGGAAGGGGCTACCAAGAATTCCTCCCTCTTCCCCTCCTCCCCTGCCACAGACTGGGGCCACCCTCCTTCTCCCTGGCTTCTCTCTTCCCACCTCTCTTCAGAACTAGCTGGACACAGAAATCTGGGCCCTGCCTGAGGTCATCCCCCATTTGCAGACAATGAGCTTGGCTTGGGGATTTACAGTGGTTGTGAAATTGGAAGGGGTATTTGTGATGGAGATTTTGCTGGATGGGGAAGTGTTCCAGGCTAGACCCTGCCTCTTACTACTTCTGTGACCTGCAACCTCCCTGGCCTTCGTTTCTGCAACTGAAAAATGGGGTAATATCTTCCCCACAGCGCTGTTGTGAGTGCTTAACAAATTACACACCTGCAAGTGCTTTGTCAAAGGGCAAGTTTTGTGAGAAGTTTTATGATTATCCCTCTTTAACGTTTTGATGCTCCACGTTCCTGGGAAGCTTAGTGTGGAGCAGGGAGAGGCAGGGGTGATTCGTTTGGGCGTCCCCATCCGCATTCCCTGCTGTTAGTCTCCCTCATCCTTGCCCCTTCTCTCTCCCCTCAACGGGCACTCGCTACTGACTGCCTCCCACGAGTCCCTAAGGTGGCATTATACCCTGATTTTCTTGGCCGTGTTTGAAAAGCCCTGTAGGATTAGCCATCGAATGAGTATATCTATTTTCTTCCTAGTTTAAATCCCTCTTTGGTGCATGGCTAACTTTTCAGACTTAGAAGCAATTACAGTAGAGTTGAAATAAGCCTGGATTTTGAGGCAGAGGATTCCTACTAGCAGCATGATCCTGAGAACTAAACTGACTTTTTCCAATGATCATTTTCCTGCTTTTTGCAGGGTGTACGTGCTTATCTGTTTGAGTGACAGCACCTATGAATTAGAATTAGACATTCTTCCCCAGAAGAGATACTTTTCCCGTTGCATCTGACATTCTTTTCTCTATACTCTACCCAACTCACCTTTTGTTTTGATTTTTATGCAACCTGCTTTGTGGAGCCCCCGTGCCTCTGGCTATTGTCCTATCTGATGTTCCACACCGACTGCTACACCAGGGCGCTCAGGGTGTCGAGGATGGCTGGAATCCCATGAAAGGAAATGTTCATGGGTTGAACCCTTTCTTATTTCCAGTGCCCAGCAAACCTCTCTCCCCGCTTTTGAATCCTAGCTCCAGCCACGTTTTATATTCATAAAGGCAGCAAAAACTTGGAAACGAACAAATCCCAAAGTCCGAGGGCCAGTTCGTCAGAGGGTTCATATGATAAAGTCCCAGGCTCTTTGATGTGCCTGACAGAAGGGAGAGAATCTCTGGAATTGTCGGAAGGCAGGCCCTCACGTGAAGACATGGAGGAATGGGAAAAAAACACGTCTACCTTTCAAGCACCCTCCTTGTTGCCAGAAGGTACCGTGCCCTCTGTTTGGCTCTGTTCTAGGAATGAGCAGAAGTATGGCAAACCCAGATGTCTCCACTTTATCGAAGTTTGAGAAATATTTCTAATGGCAAAATTGAGACACAGGTTTGGAAAAAGGCATACTCTGTGACACAGTGAGGATAAACAATAAGAATGAAAAGGATGGCTACAAGAGGGTAAACCCTTTACAAAGGATTTTCACGTGATTTAGTCCCTTACAGTTTCAGGACCCCAAGAGACTACCATTGTCATCTCTGTTTTATACATCTCAGAGGGCCTGAGACAGTTTAGGTCACTTTGCAAATTGCGTGAGCCCCTCCTTCCCCAGAACCCAGGCATTTTGAATCCCAGTGATTTGTACTTTCCAATTTCCATGACACTCCCTGGCACGTGCTTCCCTCTGCAGGACAAAGCCTGCCGCAGCCAACCAGCCTGGTAGAACCTCTGTGGCCCGCTGCTCTGGCCGTGTCTATAACTCCAGCCCAGGCCCATCTCACCCTCGCCCTGCTTCTCCCACCTGCCTGCTTCCTCCAGAGGGTGGTGATGGTGTGTTAGCGTTTCACGATGGGCCTGTGACTCGCTGATCTCAGCACAGATCCTGAGGTTTGAGAGCACGGGGCCTCAACCTGCTTCTCTTCTTTCTGCTTTGGCTGTTGCTAAGATGGTATAAGTTTCCAGTTGTAACAGTTTATTCAGACCTACCTCCTCTGACCCCCAGCAAGCACAATGTTCCCCAGGGCCACCCCTGCAAGCTCACATGATGCCGTGACATGGACCTCGGCCTTCAGGGCTCAGGAGTCCCCCTCAAGCCCTCTCAGTCTCACCAAGCTGCTCCCCTATGGCCTCCTGGGTCCTTAAACCACCTCAGGAAGACACACATGGATCTTGGAGACAGAGAAGGACTCAAGGAAGGCGAGGACAGGGCTCTGAGCTGGAGGGAGGTGTTGGAGGTGGATTTTAACATAGAAGACGGAGCTGTTCCCCAAAACGGGGTCACCAGTGCAGGATCAGAGTTAGAAGGAGGGGGGGAAATGGAGAAGATCAGATGAGAAGGGGAAAGTGAAGCAGCACACCCGCTAAATCGGGAGAGAGGAGGGGAGTCTTGGAGAACAACGAGAAGGAGAACGAGAAAACACAAAGCCAGGAGGCGAAGCACAGAAGCACAGCTCCTCTGAGCCCTCGGCCGACACAGCGGAGCGAGCTGGAAATGCTCCGGAAGGAAAGGGCAGCTCTGGCCCCCTCCTTCCACCTCCCTCCCTGTCTGATACCTGTCACGGTGAGCCTGGTGCCGGTCCCAAAGTGGAGGGGTGAATTATAGGAACACAGCTGCAGGAGGCTGTAGGAAAACCCCCCCAGAGGTCTCCAGCCAGAGCGCTAGTCTTAGCTCCTTGAGGGCAGAGATGGCCACCTTTCCCTGCCTGGATTCACGGCTCAGGACCAAAGGGATCCCACTAGGAGAAAGGCCTAAGCACACTCTGGGGAAAGAGGGGAAAGATGAAGAGACTTAGGAGGGGCCGATCCACGCACAGAAGAAGGAGGGATGGACCACCGACAGAAGAGTAAGGAAGCAGTTTATGGGCCGAAGACTTAGAGGACAAACAGGAATCGACCCAGCCTCATCTAAAGCGATGGCAGACGCAGCTCCCCGGAAGCCCCACAGGGACCGGGGTTTACTCAACCCTCTCCCACCGGGGCTGGACGGAGGGGTAGACACTCCGGGTCCAAGGGACAGTGGCCCCCGTCTCCCAGCTCTTATGTCTTACCCAGGACAGGGAGTCGAGTCCCACCTCCAAAGTGCTGCCCCCGGTTGCTCCACAGTATAACACGGGCGTGGCAAACCCCAGAGCGGCCGGTATGGGGCCCTTCTTTCCAGAAACGAGCTTCTCCCCAGAACTTCTGGGGGTCCTAGCACCTTCTCCACTCACCCACTCTCCGCCTTTTCTCTGCTGTGTTCTCAGTCCCTGCCTTCTCTAAAGGGAAATTCTAGAACTCCAGCCTTACAATACATCATTCCCAGGGAAGACCTTTACTTACCTAGCCCAGAAAGCTTCGTTCCGCTGCCAAAATACAGGCTTTCATTAGTCGCAGAACACGAAAGCCCGGTAGGGAAACTGTGCCTGCGCCTCCCACTCTTTCCCCACCCCTCTGCCGGTCCACCTGCAGCTCTCCTGTCCCCTTCCTTGGCGGAATTTTAACCCCCGGAGGTGGAACTGGTGACAACTGTACAACCCGAAAAGCTGCGGTCAGAGGACCAGTTTGGCCCCCTGTGAGACTTCTCACCCCCCTCTCCTGTGTCCGTCTCCTTTCTTCGCGAGGGAGAGAAACGGCAGGACTGACGGATCCAAGGCCAGAAGCCCTCCCATCTACCGTGGCCATGATGGGCACCCTCCAAGGAGACGGAAGATGGACACGGAGACCCCTTTCCAGCTGAGACTCCTTGCCTCTCGGTAGGGAGACCCAGGCTTGGCACAGCGAGCCTATGAAACTATTGGAGGTGGAGGCTGTCCATCTCATCAAGATAAGAATTCATCAAGACGAGAATTCAGATTTTTCTGATAAAAACACGCTTTAACCTAGGCACCCCTATCGGAGGCTCCACCTGGACCCTGCCCCTCCCTGTAGGTTCCCAGCCCTCCAGCCCTGACTAGCTTACCTATGACAGTGAGCCGGCTTCCTTCCCCAAAATAGTAGGTGTCTGCAAAGCACAGCCTCCCAGATTCACTTCAAAACCTCTCCTTGTCTGCTGGGATTCTGGGAGAGGTTAGGGTGTTCATGGCTGCCTTCCCTCCCAGAGCCACCAGCCCCCTTCAAACACTCTGCATACCATTCCAGAACTTTCCAGGGCCCCAAGATCCAGGAGCTGGGTCATCCCTTCCCTCCCACATTCCCCGAGAGAGTGCTCCTTCGTGGTACCCACCTGGACACCCTGGCCTTACCTACAACAGTCAGCTTGGTCCCTGGGCCGAAGGTATAGTCATAGCACATCAGAATACAGCCGCCTTACAATGCACACTTGGGACCCGCCTTCCCCTACAAGGGGCCAGGAAAGGCCTGGATTATGTCTTACCTACGACCGTGAGCCTGGTGCCTTCTCCGAAGAAGACTTCAGTGTTTGCCCAGTGACGCGGAGTAAGGAGGAAAGCAAACGCGAGGAGTGCAGAGAGGAGGGGATTTTGGTTGGTGCCTGGTGGACTCTGGGACTAGGAATCCCCTCCTGTGCTCTACAGATATCGTACAGAAGAGTGTTTTCGACTTTTGACTCTTGGGGCCACGGAGCATGGGCAGAGTCCATCCAGAGAGCCCTGTGCCCTGTTTTTTTGATTCTTCCTGAGGGTCCATCAGAAGGATGTGGGCCTGGCGAGGAGGGCAGGGTCCCAGAGACCCGTGACTGTCCCCGGAGGGCTGGGTAGTGCTGGCTTCTTCCTTCATAGAACGGTCACCTCCCATGTACCTTCCCATTGACCTTGTCCTTGGGTGGGGGGAGGAGGAGGGTGGGATAAAGGGGTCTCTCTGAGGCCTTCACCCATGAGGCCACAGAGGCATCTTCTTATGTCTGGCCTTTCTGCCTGCAAGCTTCAGCTCTGATCCAGGCCTGTGCTTCTCCATGGCCTGGGCTTGACAGGTGGACGGGAGGAAGGTGGAGACATTCTGACCCAAACCACCCTTGGGCCTGTGACCCGGGAGAAGAATGGAAGGACGGTGGGAATTGGGACAGGCAGAAAGGTTTTTGTAAAGGATTCCCGTAGGGTTGAATCACTGTGGTCCCCCTGTCCTCACAACGTTACAGCTTTATACAAAAACGGCTCCTCCCATGCGTCTGCCCCTCCAAGTCGGAGTCTGGGAGAAACCACCAGAGCAGCTGCCCCTGTGAGGGCACTGGAGGGCAAGGCGGTGACATCACCGCCCCAGGTGCAAGTGGTGGGGAGGACGGACCAGGCCAGGGGGCTCCCTCCTTGTGCTCATGCCCTTTCTTCAGGACCTTCTTAGCCCCTCAGAGCCGTGTGTCTTTGCATCAGGGGCTGCTTTCCCTGGTATCTGCCCCTCCGCAAGCTGGCGTCATAGTAGCAGCCCCTTTCTATCTCGGGACTGCTCTGATGCTGGCCACACCGGAGGCCACACCTTTCAGCACTCAGTACCCAGACTCTGCCCCGTTGGCCCAATTCTGAACCTCCAGGGTGGTCTGAAGGAGAATTGGCCACAAGCTACATAGAGGTAGGGCTTTCCCAGGGGTAGATAAAGTGATAGCTGAGAGCTGTATTTCTAACCAGTGTGAGGTGAGGGGGGACCACGTGTGTCATCAGCTGCTGCACTTCTCACTGTGGACTTTAGACATTTGAGTTCAGTGGAGGGCACTGGGGGAACCAGGTGTGGAGAACTGAATGAATACAGCCTCAGGGACGTTCAAATACAATCACACGGCCAAGTGATCACGGTCAAGGTCTTCTCCCTCTTTTCCCTGAAGGGCAGGAACATTTTAAGTTTTTGGTAGATATTTTATTCTCCCTGCACGAGATGACCTTGAAATTAAGCCTCCAGCTGAGTGGTCTGCATCTCATCTCACTACATGGTGCTTCCTTTCGTTGCCTTTTAAACTATGACAACATCTAGAAGAAAAAAGGACACTCGATCACATAACGATAACACGCTTACAGGGCGAAACAGACGCAGAATCAAAAGATAAATGACAGTATGGGGAAAGCATTAGTGATTCTCGTCATGAGGGCTGATCTCTCCATGACGATGAACTCCTAGAAATCAATTAGAAAATAACCCAGAGCCCAATAAAAATGGCAAAGAACAGAGGTTCCGGAAAAAAAAGATCCAAATGGTGCTTAACCATAGGAAAAAGAAAACTTGCAATGATAAATACAAAGTAAAACTGCATTGAAATGTCACTTTTCACCAATATGATTGACAAATTGAATTATGGAAGACCATTCTATTGGCTAGTTTCTGGTGAAATATGCCCTTTTACACATTGATTGCCGGTGGGTGCGAAATAATACAACTCTTCATGGGAGCAATTTGGAAATATCTATAAAAATTACAAATGTGCTTACCTTTTCACCTAGAAATCCCACCTTTGACAGTTTATCCTGTAATTACTCTTGCATACAAATAAAAAAACTGTGTGAAGTATTTGCATTATTTGGAATAGCAAAGAGATTGGGAAAAAATTCAAGTGCCCATTAGTAAGGGATTGGGTAAATAAACTGTGAAACATTCACACAGAATATTATTCAATGCTAAAAAAGAATGAAAATGTTTCATACTGCCGTGGAAAGCTTTCTAAGATATAATGTTAACTGGATAAAAACAAGCTGTAGAATAAGGCTCCTGTATGCTACCTTTGTCTAACAAAGTAAGAATAATACTTATTATTAAAATACGAATTATACTTCTGTTTGTTTGATGCTGCGTGAAGAAACAATGGAAGGATACAAAAGCGATGGATAAAATGATTACCTGTTAAGAATGAGTGGATCGCTGATTCACTTTGTTATAAAGCAGAAACTAACACACCATTGTAAAGCAATTATACTCCAATGAAGACGTTAAGAAAAAAAAAAGAATGAGTGGAGGACACAGAGTATAAGGAAAATTAACATTTCTCAGTGTCAACTTTATTGTGTTGAGCCATACATAGCTATTTTATTTTAAATAGATAACATAGCTATTATCTATTTTCTTTTAAAGTAAAACTTAATAAAATTTAAAAAGAAAAACAACAGCAAAATACTGCTTTAAGCGATATTTTAAAATCTGCCACTAGAGAAAAAAGATACTTGTTTTATTTACAAACTCGTTTTTTCCAAAGAAGACCAGTTTATACAAGAAGTTGTTGTACTGTCTTGAATTTGCTCAGTGAGTCTCCAATCACCGAGGGGGCTCATGAAAAATACATATTTCTGAGTAGTTCCCAGGATACTTTGAGCTCAAAATCTCTAGGTTTATTAATTTGCATTTAAATAAACAATTAAGCACAAAATGACCCCGGGTGTTTCCACTTCTGCACCAGTCCTGGGATCCACTGCTGGTCCTTGAGAAGGGCAGCTGTCAGCTGGAAGCACAGCAGAGCGCTGTCTGGTGGTGCGAGAGCTGGCCGCAACTGGCAGGGCTCTTAGAATTTAGGGAAAAAGGGGAGACAGTCTGTATTTAACTCAGGAATAGTGACAGGTCTCACAATAGCCCAATACAAGGTCATCAATTGCTTTTATCAGTCGGAAGGTGGCAAGGCCTCTTCCTTGTTCCCTTTCCACATGGAGGAACTTTCATCAATGTACTGATTTACTTTGATCTAGTTCCATATAGTATTTTCCTTATTAACCCTTTTTGCCTGTCACTAATTTACCCCCTAAGTAAGCGTTTCCTTTTGACCATCTAGCTGGGGACTCTCAACCCGACTTGGACTTACAGCGAATACCACCCTGTCTTGGTTTCACAACTACTTTTTATCCTGATGGGGTTTGTCCCAGATCTTTGCCACTGTGTCACACACTGTTAGTAGCCCCAGTGCCCGCGAAGCTTTTATTTGGGGGGTGGGGTGGGGTGAAAGGAGTTTAGACCGGTCAGGCAGGTGCCGAGTGAGGTCATTCATCATCTTGGGCAGCAGGGGGAAGCCTTTCCTTATTTTTTGTTAGACTCAAGCGGCTGCACTGTCAGCGTGGCCACCTGAGGGGGCGAGAAGAATGTGGGTAGTGATCAGGGGATCCGAGGGGAAGCTGGTTAGTTACCTGTGTGCCTTTCTCAAGCTGTGTGTTGGGATGTAGGGAGGAGATACGCAAAGAACACCTACGTGTAATTTTTGAAAACTTTCAAGTACGTTAATTGACCCATTTGAACCCAAACTTTGTCTCCTAATTTCCCCAGATGAAACTGAAATCTGAAGAGGCTAAAGGGTGCGGGATGTGAGGAGACAGGGCTGGGACCAGCACCCAGGCTTCCTCACTTAAGTTCCAGGGGCTCCGCTGGGCACTGTACCTGAGCCGCTGAGGTCCCGCTCCTCCGGCAAGCTCATCTCCTGTAGCCAGACTGCGGGGCTCCCACCCACGCCCTCTCCTTACATCTGTGGACCTTGGGCAAGTTACTGAAGCTTTTTAAACTCCAGTCTCCTTATCTGTAAAGTGGGAATGATGATGATGATAAATAAAATAACATCTCCCTTATGGAGCTCTTGTGAGACATAAATAATACACGTAAAGTTTTATCACGATGCCTGCCTACAGTTAGTGGAGACGTCCGTGACTGGCGTTTTCACAGAGAGTACTGGTCTAGGGGTCTCTCTACCACACTGGTTCCCAAGCTCTGGCATCCCTCAGGATGACTTGGAAGTCTTGTTAAAAGCAAGGTGCTGGGCTCCATCTTAGAATTTCTGACCCATAGGTCAGGGGTCGGGCCTAACAATGTGCATTTCTCCTAAATTCCCACGTGATTCTGGTGCTGCTGGTCGAGGGAGCACACTCTGAGAACCAGTCTTCTGGAAGGCTCTTCCTTTCTTCAGTACATTTGCCTCCACTCCTAGCTCATCGTTCATTCATTCATCCGATCGTGGGGTGCTTACCTTAGTCCAGCTGTTGTTTAATCACTAGGATTCCCAGGACGAGTAAGGCGAGATTTCTTCCGGAAGAAGCTCATGGTTGAAGTCAAGGTAGATACATCCATATACATTCAGCAGCATGAGAAGAACTGTGATAGAAGAAAGCATGGAAGAGAAGGAAAAATCCTTATTCAGACCAGAGGGTCCACAGAGGGTCAAAGACTTTTCTGAAGAGGGTGAAGGGGTGGGTGGGAAGGGCATCAAACCAGATGGACCAGTAGTGTCTAGAGCTAGAGGTCAGAGGTCCATGTTTGTTGGAGGAAACCCCCAGGACTTCTGAGCATTGGAGCACAGCAGGGGAGGGGAGGGGTGAGGAGACCAAGGCTGGAAACATAGGCAGGGGCAGAGCAGGAAGAACCCTACATCTCCACGATGAGGAACTTACCTTCTACTTTGAAAATGTGAGAGATCAGGAAAGGTATTAACCAGGAATCAGATAACGGGCTGGACCTCTCTAAGCGCAGGGTTAGAAGGCGGGCAGGAGACCAGCATCCCTCAGGAAGTGCTGTGAGGCAGGGGATGAGCTGGAGAGACGGTGAACAGCAGAGCTGGTGGACCATAGTTGCAGCTGGAGAGCCCATGAGATGGGGTAGGGGAAGCAGGGGCTGGGCTTTGGGACCAGGCAAACAGGGACTCAAAACTCCAGATCTGGGCTTCCCTGGTAGTGCAGTGGTTGAGAATCTGCCTGCTAATGCAGGGCACACGAGTTCGAGCCCTGGTCTGGGAAGATCCCACATGCCGCGGAGTGACTGGGCCCGTGAGCCACAAGTACTGAGCCTGCGCGTCCAGAGCCTGCGCTCCGCAACGGGAGAGGCCGCGACAGTGAGAGGCCCGTGCACTGCGATGAAGAGTGGCCCCCGCTTGCCACAACTAGAGAAAGCCCTCGCACAGAAACGAAGACCTAACACAGCCAAAAAAGTAAATAAATAAACACATGTGGGGTTTAAAAAAAAAAAAAGAAAAGAATTAAAAATTAATCAATACAATCATAAATAGCATGTAGGTCAAATAATAAAGCATAATTAAAATTAGAAAAAAAACCCCTCCAGATCTGCCACTTGCTGGATGAGGGATGTGGGTAAATTAATAACCTTCTCTGAACCTCTGTTTCCTTGTCTGTACTGCTGGAATAATAACCACCCCAGAGGGGAGAGGGAACTAAATCTGAAAGTGCCCATAAAGTACTCAGTATGGCATATTCATGTCAGTACCATCACATGGGGAGAACAAAAGGCAGACTTCTCAGGAGCCTGAGGGATGGAGACCAGGGAGCTCTTGTCTTCCTCAGACACATGAGATGGTTGTTGGGAAATAGGGGCCAACAGGGTCACCTGCTGCCAGGAGAGAACATAAGCTGGGGCTTGGAGGGGACTCAGAAGAGGCCAAGGTGATTGGCACAGGTGCTTCCCTAGGTGTGGGTAGCGGTGAGACGAAGTATGGGATCTTACAGACCATGCCTACGTGTGCACATATCAGCACTGCACTCAAGACCCAGAGAAGCACAAAGGCCAATGCAGCCTTTCCGAAATGGATTTTCCTCTAGAAAATCTCCCCCTGATTGTGATTTTCTGGATTCCTTCTCTTTACATGCTGCTATACCAGTGTGCCGTGGAAGACAGTTTGGGAAGTGGGGCGCTCTGCTCATCTGTAAGGGGTACAGCCCTGTCTGACCTCAGATGGGACGAGATGTTTCCCGGAGTGAAGGGGCCGGAGGGAGCAGGTACAGACCTGAGCAGTTAGAGAAGAGTCACTTTATTAGCATAATGATGGCAGAGGGGCGGGGGCTTTAGCTGTTGGCAGCGATGGTCTGCTGAATCCAGTCCACATAGTCGCAGACCTTGGTGTAGACCCCAGGCTTGCCCTTCTGGGCACAGCCAGAGCCCCAGGAAACAATGCCCTGGAGCTCTCCGTTGCAGGCCACAGGGCCGCCAGAGTCACCCTGGGGAGGAAGCGGTGGGACAAGGTTTATAAAGGAAGAAGGGACCCAGAGCCACACACAGTCTGAACCTTACGAGACCCCGTTCCTGTCGGGTCTGTGGTTCCACATCTCTCCACAGTGTGAAGAGACGCCACGCACACTAGGCTCCCTTGTTTCTCCACGGGACCACTGCCCAGGGACCTCCTCTACCAGCCCCACAGCCCCGGGCAATCAAATCCCGTTCCCAGGGGGCCTGTGTGTCTGGGCAGGGGTCTCAGAGTGGTAGGGTCAAGTCACCTGGCACGAATCACTGCCTCCCTCGAGGAAGCCGGCGCAGACCATGTTGTCAGTGATCTGTCCAGGGTACGAGGCTTCACACTCGGCCTGACTCAGCAGTGGGGTGTCCAGGCACTGCAGCAGCTCGGGGTAGTTGACCTTGAGGGGCAGGAAGAGATCAAGGAAAGGGAAATGTGGGTCAGGCCAGGACGGGATGGCAATCCAGTGCTGAACCCTGAGGGCGGCCAGGAGAGGCCTCCAAGGAGTGATGGGTTTCAACTCCCAGAAAGCTCACTGCAGACCCCTCCCTAGAGGTGCTAATAGCAAGGGCTACATCTGTCCTGTCTTTTGATTCTCGGGTTCAACTCCTTGACACTTTGCATCTCTCTGGTACCCAGCAGAGAGCCCTTTGTGTAGTAGGCACTTGACGTGAATTTGCGACTGGAAGCAAAGGGGTCCCAGCTCAGGGGATGATCAGTTCTGGGCAATGCGGGTAGGTTGGAGGGTGAAGTCGTAAGGGTCCCACTCACCTCCAGAGCTCAGGGTGTTGCCCCAGCCGGAGATGAGGCACTGGGTGCCAGCGGGCGCACAGGCGCTGGGCAGAGCTAAGGTGGGCACCGGGCTTCAATGAACGCAGGCAAGGAGAGTTTGATCAGCAAGATGTCCCTGTTCAGAGTCCAGCTGCTGGAGCTGGGGTGGCGGACGATCTTGGCCGCGTCGACGAACTGCTCACAGCCCTCCAGGACGTCGATGTTGCACTCTCCCAGCCTCACCTGGAGGCGGCCATTGCGGGCGAAGCACAGTAAAGGCCTTTTGCCCACATCCCTGCGTCCCCCAGCGTTTTCCCTGCTCGCAGGTGGTGGTGTGGGAATGTCACAGGGCAGTAGAGGGGCAGTGGGGCAGGGAGGCCGTGAAGGGGTCCCGGGGGGGATGCTCCCCCATTTGCTTTTCCAGCCGCCTCCCCCATGCCTCTCATGCCTTCAGTGCCGTGGGTGCCACCGAGCCACTTCGAGTTCCCCGGGCATCCTTCATCCTCTGCCACCTTGCGAACTACACGGGTGACTTCTACCCCCTCCGTTCTCGCTCTGCTAAGTACCATCGTCCCGTATGAGCGAATCCAGCGCTTCTCAAAGTGCAGCCCCGGGACTGCAGCCTCAGCCTCAGCTGGGAACGCATTCTCAGTTCCCACCCCAGACCTACTGCATCAGAAACCCTGGGGGTGGGACCCAGCAATCTGTGTTTTAACAGGCCCTCCGGGTGATTCTTCTGCGCACTCAGGTTTGAAAGCCCTTGGTCTTGACAGTGATTCTCAGCTCTGCCCAGAGAGTAGATCTGCCAGAGGCAGTTATAAACTCACCAATACTCAGACTCTTCCTAAAAATTCTGAGTCAAATAGGAACTAGGCAACTGTTTTTATTGTTTTTGTTTTTGTTTTTTTTAACATATCTCTGGTGGTTTTAACCTGTAGCCAACTGGCAAAGGTTACTCGGTGTGAGGTCCTTGCCTGCTTTTCAAGCTGGCCACTCCTACCGCAAAATGGTCCATCCCTGCTTTTATGACCCGCAGCCCTTGCTGTTTGATCTATTGATTTGGGGTGTCAGCGGCTTCCTATCAGGTGCCCCATTTTACCCACAGCTCCTGCGAGTCAGCTGCCATCGTCAACTTCTTCTCTTCCCCATCATCGTTCCCAACTTCAGCAACCCCTACACAGACCCCAGCTCCTCCAGAGGGCCCTGGGCAGCGGGCTTTGTAGCCAGGGGCCCAGCACTTACGACTTGTAGCAGTGAGCCGCGGACACCACCCACTGGTCACTGATGAGGGAGCCCCCGCAGAAGTGGTAGCCACAGTTCAGGGACACCTGGTAGGGGATGGAATGCGCTGCACAGGTGTAGCCCCCTATGATCTCGTCATCATTGTCCGTGGGAAAAGCAACTTGAGACAGGAAGGGAGAAGCCAATTCAACAGGAGGGTTGGGGTTGGAGCCCAGAGCCCCGCGGCTGGAGCTTGCTAATTAGGATTCCTGAAGGAGCACAGTGGTGAGAGGGAGGCCACGGGGGAGCATCCCCAGCTTGTCTCACAGAGGTAGTTCTCCCGAGTTGCTCTGTGTGCCTGCAGGGCACAGAGCTAGGGACCCTGCAGGGGCTCGGGCCCAGACCTCCCCTGGGGCCAAGGACAAGAAACCCCCCTCACAGTGCATTCAGTGCGATAGGGTCTGAATGGGGTCCTCTCACCCACCGAATGCTTCTTTCTCTCTCTTACTCGTCACCAGTCTACTCCCCACTGCAATTTCAGCCCCGGCTTGTCATGATGGGACAGCCTAAGTAGGAAGATCTGACCGCGAAGCCCTGGCTGTAGCCAGCTCCTCCCGTAGCTCACATCTGCGCAGTGAGGCCGGGGACCACTGCGCAGGACAAAGGTAGTTACGGTTATTGGCCAATAGAACAGTGATTTGCAGCTGTGGCTTTACATCCGGGCATCTGAAAACTACCTGGGAGGCTTAAAAGGTCAATGCATGGGCCACACCCCAGGCCAATTAATAGGACTGGAATGAGTCATCGTTCCACCTCCCCAGGTGTATCCGAGGTTAGGAAGAGCTGCCGTGGAGCTATCCTAGAGCCTCAAGTCCTGGCTCATTTCACAAACCGTCCCCACCTGGTCTCCCTTTCGCGCCTCTCCCAGCAAAACCCCGAAACTGATGGATGAGGGGGATGGGAGTGGAGTCCGGCAGCAGGTGAGAGAATGAGGCTTAAAGAGACCCCCAGAGTGGGAAGGAGGGGTGCTGGACAGGGAAGGTAGGATCTCAGCACACAGGTAGAACAGGAAAGGTAGCAGGAATGGTGGAGCATGTATCTCTGCCAGGACAGGGGCGAATGGGGCGCAAGCAACGCATGGGACTCACCAGCAGCTCCCACAAAGGCAACGATCAGCAGTGGATTCATGGTGGAGAAGTGTAGTTGAGTGGCTGACGGAGAGCCTTTATACCTCCCGAGGAGAGGGAGGGCGTGTGTAGGTGAGGGTGGAGGGTCACCACCCCCCAGCCCCGTACAAACGCACCTGCAGCTTTCCTTTTCCTGGAGTCTCGCTTGGTGCTCTGTGGTTCTGACTCTGTCTGAAAGGGAACCCCCAACTGCTTGGGCTTTTCTGTGTCTAAAGCCTTAAGACTAGCCTTCTCCTGATGCTTTGCGCTCCCCCTTAGAATCAACTATCACACCCGCGATGCAGTATGAGGGGAGTTTTGGTCAAAGTATCAGGAGTCACCTTACAGGCAGAGAAAATAGATATAGGTGGAAACCATTACCTCCTACTCTAGGCTCAGATGTGTAGGTTGGATTCCAGTCCACATTTGCCCAGATTCAATTTGAATAAGACTCTGCAGCACCTGGCACTCTTCATTCTGAATTTTGGATTCCTTTGTCTATTTCTCTAAGACGTTCTCCTAGGACTTACCTGGTGGCGCAGTGGTTAAGAATCCGCCTGCCAATGCAGGGGACACGGGTCCGAGCCCTGGTCCGGGAAGATCCTACATGCCTCAGGGCAACTAAGCCCGTGCGCCACAACTACTGAGCCTGCACTCTAGAGCCCGCGAGCCACAACTACTGAAGCCCACGCACCTAGAGCCCATGCTCCACAGCAAGAGAAGCCACCGCAATGAGAAGCCCGCCCACCGCAATGAAGAGTAGCCCTTGCTCGCCGCAACCAGAGAAAGCCCGGGCGCAGCAACGAAGACCCAACGCAGCCAAAAATAAATAAATAAATTAATAAAAAAAAAAGACATTCTCATGGTTGATTTTTAGCTCTTGGCCCATCAAGCCACTGGCTTTTCATTATGATAATGGTGGGTGGTTTCCGTGCGCTTTACCAAATGTGTGTGAGTCTTTCACGGACCTTTTTCACTTTATTGTCACAACCACCTGTGGGGTTGCCATTTTATAGATGACAAGATGAGCTTTATAGAGGTGACGTAACTTTCTCAAGGTCACACAGCCAGTAAGCTGTAGAGGTGGGATTTAAGCATGGCAGGCCAACTCCAGAGGCTGTAAATTCTACCACGGAACGTTTGGCTCCCCTTCCCTTTATTTGATCCTCACACAGCCTCATGAGTTGGGCAACAGATACCATTTTCTCCTTTTTACCAATGAAAACTCTAAAGCTAAGCGGTTAAGTGACTTCTCCAGGGTCACCCAGCTAAGGAATCCTTGAATGACAGCAGAACCTTTCCCTGTGGAAGCTAAGTTCATTCCCACCATGTTGCTACGTAGTGGAGTCTTTCAGACCTCCTATTGGTCTGAAAAGTAGATTTTTGTCAGATTCCAAATCGTTAGTTTCTCTTTAAAAAATACTTCCCTCCCCCAGCCCCCCAGCTCAGGTATTTCTCCTCAACTCTTAGTCAACTCCTCCTTGGCCCCCCAGGGTCCTTTACCAGCTCCAATCAGATTGTCAAATTCTCTGCTGTCTTTCCTCCAAACCCCCAACTCCTTCCCACCTCCATTATTTTTTCTAAACTACGTATTTTGCCCATTGTGCAATTTCTCTTTATCCGCTAAGAACTATTTTCTTGAATGGCGCAACCTGGGAATCACTGAATCTGGGTAGTGAAGGGGTGGTCTGTGTGATCCAAACACACTGAAGGGTGAGACAGAGGCTAGAGGCACAGACTGGGCATAGGCTGGTTGGCTGCATGGAGTAGTCTGCTTCTCCTCCCCAGCCCTCTCCTGCTTCCCACCTTGAAGCAAGGAAGATGGGTACGTCTACTTGCACATTTTGTCTAGTCTTCAGGCTGATACAGAGGGGTGAATGGGGGAGTCTCTAGCAATTGAAGCTTTTTATCTGAAGACAGATTGGTTCCTATACTATAATGGTCTTTTTGTCCACATTGCAGTCATTCCTTGTCTCATCCCTGGGCTTATTAATGCTGCTTAAGTGACTCCAGAGTCTACTGACGAGTACTCAGAGGAGAGCCAGTAAGGAGTCTGGGAGGAATACCCACGTGGCTGTTATTGTAGCAGCGATGACTTGTACCATGATACACAGAGTTTAATAAATGACAGGTGTATTTACTTTTCTAAATCATATTAGATCCAGACTGAGCCCCACAAGTCAAGTTCAGTGGTAAGCCCAGTCCACTGAGCTCCCTCCACTGATTTAGCTTTTAAACACTCTAGACTCTGTTGTCCATTTGGAAGGCAGCCAACTGGTCAGCCCACTTCCTATAGGCCGACCTGTCCAGGAGGATCTTCAAAAGGCTCCCAAGTCTCAGAACTGAGTGCTCAGTCCACACAGGAACCAACACAGCTCCAAACTGAGGACCGTCCAAGTTCAGGGCCACTGTGTTTGAGCAGGTTCTGGGCTTGCCTCTCTAGAACCCACCATAGCTGTTCCCTTTCCCAGCCTGGGCGGGGTGGGGTGGTGGAGCAGAGAGAGCTGGCACACGTTTTGGGGCCACCATTCTCCTCAGGCAGAAAGGTGAAAAGCCTCTGTCCCCTCCCTGTTAGAACAATCTAGTTCATTTTTAATGGCCTTACATTGCCTGAACTCAAATGATTTTTGTACAGTGTTTCTCCAGGGAAATCCACATGGCTTGGCAAATTTTTCTCTTTTCTGCTGAATCATATTTATTTACTCAATGTATTAGTTTGCTAGGGCTGCCATAACAAAATACCACAGAAATCTATTTTCTCACAGTTCTGGGAGCTAGAAGTCCACGATCAAGGTGTTCATAAAAGAAACTTTCACATACTGAGGTATGGAGAAGTCATTCTGGCTTATACATGAGTTAATTTGAATTTTATGCTAACTAAAACAGCCTGTTTGTTGCCCATCAGACATATACTGTACATCTGCTTTAATTATTAAAGAAAAGGGCACATTGACTGGAAGTAAAAACGTCTATGTTAAAACATAAAATGCCTCGTTTCCTGGGACACCAGTGCTGATACTCCTTCGATGATAAGACTCCTTCTCAGGGACCAAGGACATACTGACTCACTGTACGTGTTGATCTGTTTTGTTTTAAACCTTGAAGGAATGTATCCCTGACTTGTTTAATGTTCTTTGTTCTGACAAGATATAAAACTGGGTTGAAAACCATGCTTCTCTGGAGCAGTTCCTCAGAGTTATCTGAGAGGCTGTCTTCTGGGCTATAGTTCTCAGTTTGGCTCAAATAAAACTTGTTTCTATTCTTATTACAGATTGTTTATGGATTATTTTCGTCGACAGTGTCAACAGGGTTGTTTTCTACTGAGGCCTCTCTCTCCTTGGCTTGCAGATGACCTTCTTCTAACTGTGTTCTCATGTAGCCTTTCCTCTGTGGACACGTCCCTGGTGTCTCTCTTTTTATGACCTAATCTTTTCAGATTGGATTAAGGTCCACTCTAATGGCCTCACTTAAATTAGTTCTTTAAAGATCCTATCTCCAAATACAGTTACATTCTGAGGGACTGGGGGATAGGACTGCAGCATATGAATTTTGGAGGAACACAGTTCAGTCCATAACACTAAGTAAATATTTACTGAATTCCTGTGATGTTCCTGTAATTTCTCTAAGCGTTATGGAAACAGCAATGAGGAAGACACAAAAGGTCCTTGCTTTCATGGCATCTCTGTGTATTTATGTGTGTTCGTGTCCACACATATGTAAGGAGGTATAGCTATGAGAGGCAGACAGTAAATTAAAAATGTATATATACATATATATGTATATATACATATAAAATGTGTATATAATTCCTACAGTTGACCTTTGAAAAACATGGGGTTTGAAATGCACTGGTCTGCTTATACATGGATTTTTTTTTTACAATAAATACTATAATATTACATGATCTGAGGTTGGTTGAATGCACAGGTGTGGAACTTCGGATACAGAGGGCCACCTGTAAAGTTATACATGGATTTTCAACTGTGCAGAGAGTTAGTGCCCTTAATCCGCACCTTGTTCAAGGATCAACTGTATATTTATATCAGACTATGGTGATTAGATGTTATTAAAATAGGATAAAGTGATAATAAATGTGAGTAACTGGTGGCTGGGTCCACAAGTGCTATATTAGGTAAGAAGGTCGGGAAAGCTGTACTTTGGGGAGATAGTATTTGAGTTGAGAACCTGAATAAGAAGATGCCAGCCCTGTGAAGGTGGGGTAAGCAGGGCTTTCATCATTCCCTGCTGAGTCTATAACAGAAATAAATTGACACAACCACTGCTTTTTAAATTAAATTACCCTATCATCTAGCATGTAGATATTTACCTTGCTATTAATTTTAATTGTAAAAACTGACATTTAAAGCATGGTTTAAAGGATCAATTTAAAGAATCAATACACCAAAATATTCTTATAAGTTAATGTCAAGTATATTTTTTGACATGAAATATTGTTGGCTTAAGAGAATAAATGATAAAATACATATGATCTAATTTTATTTAAATGGGTGATTTTAATTTTCCTCAGTTTAATAAACTGTGTATTTCACAAAAAAATGCATTAATTTTGTTATTAAAATAGCTAAAATAAAGAGAAACCATTATAATAATAAATAAAATTTTCCCAGAGAGGGCAATACCTGACCTTGAGGATGGAATTGTTAATGGTAAAATTTCATGCATTACAGTGAGAAATACATTTAACTAGTAACTAAATTGTGTGTTTTGTCTCTACCAGGCACAGTGTGATGTGGTTTACATGGAAGACTTCATCTCATGCTTATAAAAATCCTCACGCCTTTCTTTTTTGGCATCATTATTATCCTTATTTTATATATAACAATATTATATATATGCATATGAAATTGTGTAACCTGTCAAGGTTACACCTGGTGATAAAGCAGTGGAGTCAAGTTTTAAGCTCAGGTCTGCCTGGGAACAGAAATCAAGCCCCTAACCACAGCGTTTTACTGCTCCTTAGGAGAAAAGTCTGCCATTGTACAGGAAGATGCTCACAGCCCAAGGCTTATTTGTAGGTGAATTTGCCCATTTCCTAGGGAGCAGGGGACAGGAAGGTAAACCAGCACTTCTGATCCATCTGATCAAATGGGTGCACATGTGGATCCCTGTGACCAGGAGAATCAGCATGTGTAGAAACCGGGTAAGACCCACGGGAACTTGTACAGGACCGTGAAGGGAATCGCTTTTTCATAAAGCCAGGCTGCGGGAAAAGCTACACATAGTGAAAGGGCGAACTAAAGAAAATAACCCCCCAGGCAGCTGACAAGGACTATTATTTTTCTTGGTCTTGGCTTTGGGTGGAGGATTAAAAACAGCTTCCTCAGGCTTCCCTGGTGGCACAGTGGTTGAGAGTCCGCCTGCCGATGCAGGGGATGTGGGTTCATGCCCCGGTCCGGGAAGATCCCACATGCCGCGGAGCGGCTGGGCCCGTGAGCCATGGCCACGGAGCCTGCGCGTCCAGAGCCTGTGCTCTGCAACGGGAGAGGCCACAGCAGTGAGAGGCCCGCGTACGCAAAAAAAAAAAAAAAAACAAACAGCTTCCTCTGAATATTCATGGCCACTGAATAGTCAGCCCTTTGGGGTTTGGCACAGACACTGTACGGCCAAGAAGATGGACACTGAGAATTATAAAAGAAAACATCAGGTCTGTTGCACCCCAATTGCTTGACAGAGGCAAAAATAAATATTTCCTGGAAAGCCCACCTTTACTCCAGGATTTAGGGGATTCCCAAAGATAAATTTTATAATATCAAATTACACAATGCACAGGGAAATAAGCCACCCTGAGTGAGAGGCAGCAGAAACCACAAGAAAACCAGGTGTGTAAAGTCATCAGATGTTGGCACGAACAGGTAATTCCAAGTATAAGTTTGATAGCCTTAAAGAAATAAAATAACTGAAAAATACAGGACGAGTAAGATTTTTCAGAAATGACTGCTTATATTTGTAGAAAGACCCAAGTAGATTTCCTGGAAATGAAAATATATTTTAAATTAAAAAGTCAATTGAAAAAAAAAAAGGTCAGTTGAAAGGTGAAATGGCTTAATGGAGTTGAGGTGTGAATTAGTAAATAGGACAGAGAGTCTAAAGGAATTACCCCTAACACAGCACAGGGAAGCAAAAAGAGGGAAAATGTGAATGAATGGCTAGAATCTAGATGATACTGGGAAAGTTGAACACAGGCTAGATCTATTCTTCAGGACTGAGGTTCTGGCCCTTGTGAAGATTTTCCTTTACCACTACCTTTCAGAACCATACTTATGTTAAACTGTAATGATCATTCCAGAATAAAATGCAACCCTACCCAGAAAACAGCCCCATAGTTTTTGAGCTGCAAATAGGGAATTCCCACAAAACCTTGCGTACGGATTGAGGGTAAGGTGGGTGTGGAATAGGAGTGTGGACCAGGAAACTGGGACTTGCTCTTGAAATCAAATTGTGCCTCCTTCCAGCTGTGCTTGAATCTTGTCTTAATTATACATTTTCCATTGAGTAACAGAATACTCTGTGCGTGTTCAACTTCACAGTTTTGCAAATCAGCTAACACCCAGTTCTGAATGCCGTGATGAGGCATTTAGTAAACAGCCAGGAGCAGCTTTTCAAAGGAAGAATAGTTGTTGCCAGGTAGAAGACAGACAGGATGGCTTTACACCAAAACTCCTTGCATCTGCCTGTGATTCTCTTACTGGGGAATGCCACGAGCTCTACAGAGCAGCCCATCCGCCACGGGCACTTCAAGAATAACTGAGCTACTCAGTCTGTGGCCCAGGTGGCTGGGAAGCTTACATCATCGCCTCATTCTGCTACAGAACTCTGTCTTGCACTGGCCCAGCCTTACAGATGACACAGTAAATGGACCAGAGTAGCACACCCAACTGTAGTATATGTTAACTCCGAAATCCAGAAAGTCCCATGAAGCATTGCACCTCTTTCTCCACGGCAGATGATGTAAGATGCAGCAGCTCGCCCCTCGCTTTGGAGGACATTCCAACATATCTCACACCTCTGGACTCCTCAGAAGCTCACCAAGTCGGCAGGTCCCTGAATTTTTGCAGACCTGCATTGGTCTGGCATGCATATGTCGTACCAAGGTATCTAGCGTGCTTTACAGTTTCCATTCACCAAGAACAATCGGCATAATGCCATCAGTGTACTGGACCAGTATGATATCAAGATGGCTAAGGGCCTTCTAAACTATATCGATAGAGAACAGGCTAAATATAGACTTGAGATAAAATACTTAAAGGGTACTTCTGAGTGTGCCACTTGAAGGCAAATTGTATCTGATTGTCTTTACTGAATATTTCTAAACATTCCTCTGGAAGAAATTTTATCCTCACCCTCCAGTAGCTACTCTTCCTGTCTGTGGCTGGGGCCCTCCAGCGGATCCTACCAGTTCTCTCCCCATCCCAGCCTACCCATTCACACCCATCCCCACCCACCAGTACACAGGCAGCTGCATCTGCCCAAGAGCTGTGGTTTCCCCCCTCCAGCCTGCTTCCCAGGGTTCTCAGGCTCACCTGGATGGAGTCGGGTAGGAGGTTGCAGGGGTTCTTGCTGGGACCTTCGATCTGTGCCCAGCACGCGTCTCCAGCGCTGCAGAAGTAAAGAGCTGCTACCCTCGGGGCTCACGTTGCTCACAGTCAGAGTTGAGAACGGCAGGTTTGGGCGGCGAATGGGAAACTTGTCCTTGGTGAGCCCACTCCCATAAGTGGCCTCAGAGCCCTGATTCACAGTTGCCATCAGCACCAAACTCTGTCCTGGAAACTGACGGTACCAGTACATGAAGGTGAGCTGGCCATCGACCTATAACACTGGATCATCACGGAGGTCCCGTATTCACAGGTGTCCCTGCTTGGCTTTTGAGATAGGAGAGCACCAAACACAGAGCCTAGTTCCAGAGAGATAGGAAAACCCACGAGGGCTGACAAGCTTGTCCCCAGGCAGGAAGGTCTTTTACTATTTGCTCCAATACCACCTTGGCCCCCAAAGAAACCTGTAGCACTGCCTGCACTTTGGTTTTGTTCTGCCAACTGTTATTATGTCAGGATCCTCTAATCCAACATCTCCCCCATCCTCTGACTGGTGGCCTCGGACACCCTACTCCTCTCCCCAACATCCACATTTACCCCAAACTTCCCCCCAGTATAAGGCCATACCTAATCCCAGGAGAAGTGGCAGAAGAGTCAATATCTTTAGGTGATGGCCTCGCCTCTTCCCAGAGAAAAGGCACTAAGACATCAAATTCAAGTTCATCTTCTGTCACCACTGTGTAGCTCATCCCTACTGGCTCTCTCTTCCCTTCTTGTCATAGGCAGTCGAGTTTCTGCAGAATATGGAGACTTGTCTGCCCCCTAGTGGAGATGTGTGGCTCTTCACTTAGTTTGGATCTTCATTCACAAGTCTCTCAGCCTGCAATTGCAGTCTATCCAGCACGCGTCCACCACCTCCCCATCCATCACTACTGAGCACCACGTATGTGCTACTCCTTGGGTGTAAAACAAGACTAGGTATGCAATATGGACCTTAGATAACTAAAGGTACAATTTTAGAATATTAGGGACACATAATTCAGAATATCGACTGTCTGCTGAGTCTTTATTTTGGTTGTCCCAAATTGAACGCATTCTTCCTTCCCTGATACATACTCCAGTAAACTGGCTCGTACTGCTGAACACATTCCTCTTAATAAGTGGTGCATGTATATACATGGAATATTAGTCATAAAAAGGAACGAAATAGTGCCATTTGCAGAGACATGGATGGACCTAGGGACTGTCATACAGAGTGAAGTAAGTCAGAAAGAGAAAAACAAATATCGTATAATATCATTTATATGTGGAATCTAGAAAAATGATACAGATGAACTTATTTGCAAAGCAGAAATAGAGACACAGATGTAGAGAACAAACACCAAGGGGGGGAGGCGGGGTGGGATGAACTGGGAGACTGGGACTGACAGACACACACTACTATGTATAAAATAGATGACTACTGAGAACCTACTGTATAGCACAGAGAACTCTACTCAATGTTCTGTGGTGACCTAAATGGGAAGGAAGTCCAAAAAAGGGATATATGTATACGTATAGCTGATTCATTTTGCTGTATAGCAGAAACTAACACAACATTGTAAAGCAACTATACTCCAATAAAAATTAGTTAAAAAATAAATGGTATCCCCACTCATCTTGTTGTCTAGGCTCAGAAATTCATCTTTTTTTTAAATTTTAAATTTATTTTTGGCTGCATTGGGTCTTCGTTGCAGGGCACGCAGACTTTCTCTAGTTGTGGTGAGCGGGGGCTACTCTTCGTTGCGGTGCGCGGTCTTCTCATTGCAGTGGCTTCTCTTGTTGCGGAGCACGGGCTCTAGACACACGGGCTTCAGTAGTTGTGGCATGCGGGCTCAGTAGTTGTGGTTCGCGGGCTCTAGAGCGCCGGCTCAGTAGTTGTGGAGCATGGGTTTAGTTGCTCCACGGCATGTGGGATCTTCCCGGACCAGGGCTCGAACCCGTGCCCCCTGCACTGGCAGGTGGATTCTTCACCACTGTGCCACCAGGGAAGTCCCCAGAAATTCATCTTTATTGCCTCTTTTGTTCTCAGGTCTCTCACAATTAATTCACAACTCATATGCGTGGTATCTCTATTTGTCTGTCATATCTCCGCCTCATTTTGGTCATCAATGGTTATTTGTAATACAGTTTCTTCTATTCTAATTCAGCTCATTATGGACTGTGGGACAGACCACCCCTCTGTAAAATCTGACAACAGTGCTATGGTCCTTTTTCATCATCCAGTTGATTTCCTCCGTCACGTAGCTTCCTGAAGCAGTTTAACACTTGCATAAAAACTGAGCTAATGTTTTTGAGCACTTACTCTGTGCTTTATAGGAGTTATTTCAGTCTGTGAATTAGGCGACTTAGGCATTTTTACAGATTAAGAAATTTTACAGATTAGACACGAAGACTTTATATAACCTAAACAAGTTCACACAATCTGAGATTAAGTGACAGAGGCCTGACTCAAATCCATGTCTATGTGACACCAAAGCTCAAAAGCTAACAAGGGTGCTATTAGGGATTGCCTCACGTTTGCCGTTGCTTGTGCCTTAGTAGAGCAGAAGCCGGTGGATGACTGAGAACCATAGGCCTAAATACCCTAAAGGAAGCGAGGAACCTCTAGAAAGAAATGTTTGCAAAACTAACTTATCTCTTTGATTCTGAGATGCCATCTATTAAAAGATGTACTGTTAAAAACATAATTGTTATTTTTAAGTGGTTGTTAATTCTATTGCATTAGCAATGAACATTGAATATAGGATTTGCCAGTATTTTAGAAAAATAAAATTGTGAAAAACAATTTACCTTATAATAGAGAAAATGTGGTATATTAGGGATAACAATATTCCAGTAACCCTTTTCTATGGTGTGTGTGTATAGCCCCTACATCTATGGGAGATACTAGAGACAGTGGTTCAAAATAAACCCTACATAGGTATAAAGACGCAGATGTAGAGAATGGACTTGAGGACACGGGGAGGGGAAAGGGTAAGCTGGGACAAAGTGAGAGAGTGGCATGGACATATATACACCACCAAATGTAAAATAGATAGCTAGTGGGAAGCTGCTGCCTAGCACAGGGAGATCAGCTCAGTGCTTTGTGTCCCCCTAGAGGGGTGGGATAGGGAGGGTGGGAGGGAGACGCAAGAGGGAGGGGATATGGGGATATACGCATACATATAGCTGATTCACTTTGTTATACAGCAGAAACTAACACACCATTGTAAAGCAATTATGCTCCAATAAAGTTGTTAAAAAAAAACCCAAAAAACAAAATAAACCTTACAAAGTAGTATCCTGGTAAAAAGTATAGAATAATCCAATTTTTCCTGACATGAAACATTAAGTACATTAAAATCTCTTGGTCAAATACACCAAACTTTCTTCCAAAATAAACCCAAATCTTTTTCTATTTTAGCAATCCTAAATGCTTCTGAAAATTGCCTAATTACTTACTGTGATGGCATAAGCAAGAGTCTAAAGCCGAGGAAAGCACAGACTCCCTGTGCCATTTCCCTGAGGTAATGGCGTTCTGCTCAGGGCCCGGGGATCAGCACAGACGTGGGCCGTCTTCTCACTGTTGAGAAGCCTGAACAAAAGCCTCCAGCAGGTTTTCGGCCCCTGGGGTGTGGGAGAAGGGTGTGAAGGGGGCGCGAGGAGTGGAGAAGGACTGGGCGCTGAGTCAGAATGGGGAAGTGTCCCAGGGTTCCCCCACCTCCTCCCACGAGGAGGCCGTGGCAAAGGGGCCTGAGAAAGCCCTCTACCCAAAGCCCAAGGCCGCAGATAAAGAGACCTAGGAATGCAGTTTCAGGGCTAGGAACGCAAATGTTATGAAAAAATGACCAGCCCGGGGGTCTGAGTCCTTGAATACAGCTCCCTTCAAAGACAGCAGTGCGCTGGCTGTGGACCTGCAGGTAGGTGTGTGTTTAGCTTCGTAACCAAAACTAAGCGAAGGGAGAGATGTTGGAAGAAGCAGGCGCACTGCAGATCAGCACAGATGTGGAGAGGAACTGGGTCTGGGAATAGCGCTCTCTCTACCAGAGGCTCAGTTGAGGTGATGGCAGCTGTAATGGGGAAGGACCCAGGTAGCTCTGGAAACAGACTCACAGGCTCATACCTGTTCTGTTCTCTTGCAGTTGATTTTCTGAGTCAGGACAATGTTTGCTGCGAGAAGGATAGTAGATGCTTCATTCTTAAAAATAAACAGATATTTTCTCCAGTTGATTGTGAGTAGGGATATAACCTAATTCTTTTTTGGTGGGGGGAGTTAAAAACAAAGGTTTATTTCTTGTTCATCTCCACCACGGGTTGTCTGGGGGCTCTGCCCTAGGTCTCCTCATTCAGGAACGTAGGCTGAAGCAGGAGTCACCAACTCAAGCACTCACTCGCCTCCCAAGCAGAACTGAAGATAGGTCTGGAGGCCTCACATTGGCTGTTAAAGTTTTTGGCCTGGCAGTGACACATGTCACTTCTGCTTACTAATCACTCACTGCAACGTCTCATGCCCCACCCCCTGCCCAACCTCCAGGAACCAGGAGGTACAATCCCATCGTGTGCCAGGAAGGTGGGCCCCAGAAATACTTGGTGAACAGCATTAATGGTTATTAGAGTCACCTATACAATATACATCTCCTCAGTCTTCTTCCTAGGACGATGCTGATAACTTTGATTAGTTATTTATCTCTCTCCCATGCTGCCCATTAAGTTAGGCAAATCTGACTCTATTTCCTGTTCTAGGAATAGACCTGGATGCACTTAAGTCCATCAAAATCATCTTAACCTGGTTGTAATTGGTTCAGGAAGGAACATGAGACATAATTCAGGTCAATGAGATGCTATGAGAGGTTGCAGGGTCTTTGGGGAAAGTTTTTCTCATTCTTCCAGGACAGACAGCTTCTGGGAGTAACTCCCTTTTTCTCCCTGCATGTGAGGACGAAAGCAAAGAAGCCCCACTGCAACTTCAGATATAGCCTAATTCTTACCATCTCCTGCATCATAGTTTATTCCTTCCCTGATCAGAATTTTTCAATAAAACATTACTGACCATTCAGAGAACCTGGAGAAAGATGTATTTTTATCAGAGTTTTCCTCTTTATAGATTGAATGAACAGAATTCAAATCCCACAAACTTTCTCTGGAATCAGCACATGGACAATAACATTTACCTCAACAAAGGGTTTAGAATGTGTGAGTGCCCTCAATGAAGAGCAAAGGCGTAGAGATCAAACGTATAGATACCAAGGGGGAAGGGGCCTGGTGGGATGAATTGGGAGATTGGGATTGATATATATATACACTATTGATACTATGTATAAAATAGATAACTAATGAGAATCTACTGTACAGCACAGGGAACTCTACTCAGTGCTCTGTGGTGACCTGAATGGGAAGGAAATACAAAAAAGAGGGGATATATGTATACGTATAGCTGATTCACTTTGCTGTACAGTAGAAACTAACACAACATTGTAAAGCAACTATACTCCAATAAAAATTAATTTTTAAAAAAGAGCAAAGATACTGAGCGAGTAGCAAATATATAGTAAGAGGGAAAAAGATGGAAAGGAAAGGAGAGGAGAGGGGAGGGGAGGGGAGGGGAGGAAAGGAAAGGTTGATTTTAAGATGTTAGGGGAGGGCTTCCCTGGTGGCGCAGTGGTTGAGAGTCCGCCTGCCGATGCAGGGGATGCGGGTTCATGCCCCGGTCTGGGAAGATCCCACATGCCGCGGAGCGGCTGGGCCTGTGAGCCATGGCCGCTGAGGCTGCGCGTCCGGAGCCTGTGCTCTGCAACAGGAGAGGCCGCAACGGTGAGAGGCCCACACACCGCAAAAAAAAAAAAAAAAAAAAAATAGGGCAGGGCTTCCTCAGCGTGATTCTGAGAGAGGACTCCTCCTCCTGGCTGGAGTCTCATGAATTTAGGTTGGAAACAACATGTAAGATTGGTCAGGTTCACTTCAGAATGGCCCCTGACTTGGAAAGGAGTGGTGAGTGGGGCTTAAAATATACCCCGTGCTGTCCTGGCCAAGACGTGCGGCTATGGGTTCAGTTCTTCCTAACTGTCCACCTTTCTTCTAATGGGCACACGTGCTGTAAGAGCAGCACAGCTCAGCCCTGACTTAGGGTCAGCCCCTCTTGCATCTGCCCTTATGTAAGTCTTTGTCTGTTTAGATTGACCTTCCAAAATATTTCTGCAGGAATTGTTTTCAATGAAATCTAATCTATAAAACTAAAACTACACTTAATATGCCTTCTTTAGCCTCCATGGATGTTAAATTTTCATTCATTACCAAATATCCTACATCATCTCTATTGATTTTTTTCTCTAAGCTGCACGATACTTTTGTAACAGGCACCTTACACAAATGCATCAGGCTCTGCTTACCGGCTAGGAAGGAAAAGCTACAAACTCCAGGGAAATTCTAACACTAACCATCAATTTCTCTTCCCTGAATTCCTGATGAAATCCCTTAACCACAAGTGGTCAGAAGAAGTACGTCTGACTTTGTGTCCTGATTCAAGTTCTATCTTCCTGTTAGGCTGCTCTTTGCTTTTGAAATGATTGGTTTTAGCATTTAGGAGATTTTTATCAGGCTGCTAATAGCTCCCAGCTATCCCCAGGACATCTGTGCATCCAGGTTGGCGTCTTGCATTGCAGAGTATCCTAACAGAGAAGAACAAACCTGACTCCATATTGGATCTATTCCTTTAGCGCTAACCTTTGTGCTCTGTTCCCTGTGCTGCTGACTCTGCACCTTTGTAGAGAATGTTGCCTATAACCTGAAATATACATGATAGCCCATTCTCAAGGCTCTGCCTCCCAGGCTTGACCTTTAAAGGTATAACAGTTTTCATTCACATAGAGATACAAAGTTGCAGAACAGAGAATATCATTTACCTTGTTGGAGGTTTACAGGAACACTGTGACCCCGCTGAGTTGGACAACAGCAAGAGCAAAGGATTATGGCATCCCTGCTGGGGCCTGGCCAGCATCAAGAAGTCTGAAACAACGAGCAATATCCCCTCCCCGTTTAGTAAAAGAAGCCTGAGTTTTAACTTGGGTAAGACGGTTCCTCCCATCTTCTTGGTCTGCTGGCTTTCCAAATAAAGTCACTATTCTTTGCCCCAACACTTTTTCTCCTGATTTATTGGCCTGTTGTGTGGTGAGCAGTGCAAGCTTGGACTCAGTAACGATAGGAGAAATGTGTATATAATTTTGGTAGTATTAAGGAATTAGAAATAATTTTGTTAGGTAAGGTAATATTATGGTAAGATAAGAAAATGTCATTTTTTTAGAGCTTACTAAAATCTGCAGTAAAATATTACGAGGTCTGGAAATTGCACCAAAATACATCAACTAAAAATGCCGGGAATGGAAGAAGGAAGGGTGGCAAAATGTTCATTATTGAATCTGGGTACTAGGACTCATTTTATTATTCTCTCTGCTTTTGCGATAGAAATTTTCCTAATAAAAACCTTGAAAATATTATACCAAGAGAAACATGGAAAGTACAAATTATTTTTATGCAATGCTTTACCACAACATTAACTTATATTAATGTCAAAATGTCAAGATTACAAAAGACAGGACAGACTGGGGAGCATTCCAGATTAAAGAGTAAAGGGACATAAAAACTAAGCACAAGACGTAATTTTGGATTGGACCATGGACCAGAATCTTTCCCCCTTTTTGCTATAAAGGACATTATTTGGACAATTGCCAAATATAAATAAAGTAAAACATACTGACATAAAAAAATAATCAATTACAAGTTGTTCTGCTTTTATTATCACCATGTGCCAGAAATTCTAAACAACTTTGGTGATAAATGACCCCTTACGTGCTTTGTCCTTCTGTGACTGGTTTTTTTCACTTAGTATGTCAGACCCTGAGCAGCAGAAAGAAGAATCTTTACAGGGGCTGCGGGGAGCAGGGAATGGGGAGTTGCTGTTCTACAGGTGTACATTTTCAGTTGTGCAGGATAATTAAGTTCTAGAAATCTGCTGTACAACATTGTGGCTGTAGTCGACAATACTAAATTGTACACATAAAAATTTGTTAAAAGAGATCTCACGTTAAGTGTCATCACCAAAAAAAACCAAAAAACCAAAAAAAAACCCAACCCAAATAATAGTAACAACAAAAAACAACTCACCAGGTGATGTTGGTGCATGTTCAGAACACTCATCATGACAAAAGGGTCAGATGCGGACGCCACTATGAGGATTGTATGTCCCAAAGTTTTATTTGTAGTTACTCCTCTTCCCTCATCTATTAAAATTTTCTAATGGCATATAAATTGTTGAAAAATTGCCTGTGTACAACACAAATCAATTATAATCATACAATGGCTTCTACATTTTTTTTTTTTTTTTTTTCTGGTACGCAGGCCTCTCACTGTGTGGCCTCTCCCGTCGCAGAGCACAGGCTCCGGACGCGCAGGCTCAGCGGCCATGGCTCACGGGCCCAACTGCTCCGCGGCACGTGGGATCTTCCCGGACCGGGGCACGAACCCGTGTCCCCTGCATTGGCATGGCAGGCGGACTCTCAACCACTGTGCCACCAGGGAAGCCCGACTTCTATGGTTTTTTGCAATTATATAAAATCATACAATCATAAAGATTCAGATTAAATTCCTTACATTTGACACTACTGTAAAGATCTAATAGCTAATCCAACAGCCAAAACCTTGCTATAAACAAGAATATTGACCCAGTTACTCAACACAAAAACCCTTTGAACATGTTTTACTGCATTATTTACTTATACAAAGGGTTTCAACTCAATACATCATTCTTATTTCTATTAGAATGTGTTTTCCTTTTTATTTTTTTACACGACAGTGAAATCTGTAAATATGCAATGTAATCAACATGTTTAAATGAAAGGCATTAGGCTAAGATTAAAATTCTTCCCTGGCGCATAGAGGTAAAATAAGAATTTTTCTTCATTAAAAAAGAAAAAAAACTCCTTCCATAAAAATCTTTCATTGGTCTAAGCGAGAAACGATTTCCATGTTTATATATGTATATTTTGTATAAACACACACATATGTATATGTGTGTGTGCACGCGCATATAATTTCTCTCTTAACAAGCACTGTTTCTCCACAGAAGTTGATTTGGAGAATTCCCAGTTACGCAGCTTCCCCAGTCACACCCTGGCTGTTTCAAGAGTTAAGGTCCTTGAAGTTTGGGATCATTCATGCTCCTTTCAGGCACAGGTTCTGCCCCAGCCCCTCAGTACTATATATTTCTCTATTTAAACATTAAATTAAAATATGCCTAATTTTTGTCAAGATGAAGA